>NW_022199867.1:234918-249991 GCF_009176525.2 Contarinia nasturtii | reverse complement strand
TATTTGCGGTTTATCGCGACGATCTTCGTATGCAAAGTGAAAGTTCCAAATATCGCGCTGAATTTCCGACCACATTCGAATCGACGTGAACCAATCCTCTTCCACAAAGTCACGGATGTTGCAATCGTCCGTTGCTCCCAACCAACGCAATTCATTCAATAGTTCACCCAATAGCATCTCACGTTCAACGTCGCCAATTGCGGTGTTTCGACGACGATAAGTATAATTGATGGCATTTTTTATATCTTCATCGTCGTAGTATGGCAGTTCGAATTAGATCAAACCGTACAAATTGTTGAAATAATTGTACTTGATGGCGTAGTCGTTGAGTTCGAATGCTCTCATTTTAAAAAACTTCCGCAATTGAGACTCGCAGTGCGTTGTCAAGTTCGTTATGACGTTGTCGCGGTACTGCTCACACAAATATATAAAACCATTTCCGAACCCACCGTTTGTGGGCCAGTCAATGTGTGCAGTGTTGACAATGTTACGGATACCAGGTAACATAAGCGATATGTTACCAATGTTATCGACAAGAACGGCCTTAAAACAGTTGTGTATGATAGTTGATGGTTCATCGGTTTCAAAAAAATCATAGTTGAAATCGTCGAGCGCTTCATTAACCTATTCAAGAAACACAGAACACACATAGAGAGAGAGAGAGACAAACAATCAAATCAATTCATATAAATACAATGGATCGCATAGTGCCGAAAAAATGATGAAATAATGACGAAAAATGAAATTTGATCAAAGCAATGTGTGTACTTACCTTCATCAAAAATAGTAAAGATGCAAGGCATGCGATCTTCGTGGCCTTCATCGATAAGTACGAAATGATTGCGACAATTACATCCCGATATCTTTCACGGATAATCGACGGCAGTCCTTGCTTTATTGACCTTAGGTCGACGTCCGGATCAGCCTTCTTGTGACGACCCATTTTGCTGTCTATTTACACTCAATTAAAAATAAAAAAAAAGTAAAAAGAATTACATTAAATCATGGCATAAACTTTACTTAAACACTTTGAACAGAAAAAAACACTCACTTCAGCACAAAAATATAAACAAATATATGCCGGACAAAGAGACAATCGACTTACCGTTTCAAAATATTCGGCCAAACTGAAGTCAAATGACACATTCGATATCTTCGTTTTGCCAATGTTCGGCAGTTCGAAAATCAAAATCGAATCAATCTCAAAACTAACAGCAAAATTCCAAAGAATAAATACATTGATCAAATGATGAACACACTACCAGAGAAACTCATTTTAAACTGAACTGTCAATTCGATTCATAATACACACAAGATTTTATTACGTTCGATTGTGAAATTCCAATTTTAACACTCAACGCGCTTCTTGCAACAGTAAAATATATCGATGCAATAAATTCACTCTTTCGATCGCATGGCGAAATTATGATTTTTCACGTTGCCAGTTTGTGAATGTTCTGTTATTTTAAAATCAAAACAGAAACAAATACAAAATTCACCACGTAAATAAATCTATTCTATTGCAACATACATTAAAATCACATGAAAGGAATCATTTGTATAAAAAAACTAACACGACGTGATGCGATGCGATGACTACAACGCGAATTTTTGAAGGTAAACAAATACTGTCGGCTTCGTTTGGACAAGCACAACAGCCAACTGTCAAATGTCATACACATTCCAATAGGTCTCGAATTCGAAATTTGAATTTAAATTCATGAAATAAAAAATAATAATAAAGAGGCTTACGTACACAAGCTGACTTTTCCGCCTAGGGGCAAGTCACGAAAACAAATGCATCATTTTTGAATAAATATACTGTGCTTTCAATGAATGCAGCAAATGTATCGCAAAAACAACAAATGTTGAGCAAATATACAAATGTATCACAAATGCGGCATTGTTGGCCTTAAAGATAGCTTGTTGGAAATGGCTTGAATAAAATTGAACTAATTAACTTCAAGTCGCTTCAAGTATAAAATATTTAGAATTTTAATATTATAAACTTTCTTTTCATTTTGTTGTCCGAAATATTAAAATTATGCTGAAATAAATATAATATTACTAACTTAACCTAACTTTCGCTTTGCAAATGTTGAACGTGGTTGAACGTTATAACTTTAAACTGTCTAATGGAGATGGTAGTGAATTCGCCGCGCAAAGAAAAGCTTTTTGACATCGGTCGGTTTTTGATATCGGTCTGTTTTTGACATCGGTCTGTTTTTGACGTTTGATGTAAAACAATAACAAATATGAAGCGACAATAACAAATGAATGAATAACAAACAGGAATAGCGAATAAAGAATAATTTTTCGAATGTTTTTGTCGAAAAAACTCGGGTAATTTTTATGGTTGCTTTGTAATTGTTTTGTGGCAGACATTGTGTCGGTCTCATTTTCAAAGCATACAGTTACAGAAGAAAAATCGAAAAAAAGAACATAATTCAAAAAAAATTCAAATTGTATTTTTAACCCTCCTGCAGACAGAATGGGTCTATGAGGCCCAGCAACTCATAAAAAATTGAATAAAATCCAAACTACTAAATCAATTTTCTTGAAACTTGCGCGTTAAGCTAATGATATCGATACATAAATAAAAAAATATATAACGGTAAAATATTAAATTATAAAAAATTGTTATTCGACAAAAACCAAAATCTCACTTCAACCAGACAGTATGGGCCTCTCAGGCCCACCATACAAAATGTATGGAAATCCATGTATTTAGAGAAAATTTTGCAAACAAATTCTATTTTTTTTATTGTTTTCTGTCTCCAATGGTTTTATACGAATTCAATAGCCGCACGTAAGTGAAGATCGGACACAGTAGCGCAGCCGTATAGGTGGTGCGTATGTCCAAAAAAAAATTCAATGTGTGATGACTGCGCATACTAATGCGGTCGCGACCACAAAGCCAACGGACTCGTGTATAATACATATGAAATAGTAGCAATAAAACGTCCGTTCAGTTTTCTTATTTTCTTTGGTGAACGAATATTTCATTTAGCTCTGTTAGTGGAAGGCTTTTTTTGAGTTCGCAATATAAATTACGAAAGTAACATAAATTATGTTACATACTTTATAAAGTTAAACTTTGTACAAGTACAAAAATTTCTACATGAACTGTCTGAATCATTGGTTTACGATCAAATTGCTCGCAGATCGACTCGTGGCATGGACATGGAACATCAAGTAGTTTTGAATCAAGTTCGCCAACATTTGAACATTCCAGAAGTCTCTGAAGAACTATCGACAAACTCATCATCTCAAAGACGTCGATGTCATTTATGTCCAGCTTCACTCGGTCGAAAAACAAAAACTTGTTGTGGCAAATGTAACAAAAACGTTTGTGGTGAACATTCAACCATGACGGTTTTGTGTACACAATGTGGAAAAAAACGCACTCCAATTTGATTCCAATTAATTTTTTTACATTTATTCAATACTTTTATTTATGTTTCTATTTATTCATCTCGTTTTTTTCATTTTCGTCGAATAAAAACAGAAAAAAAATCAAAATTGATATTGGTTTTATCATTTTGAAATTATTTCCATACATTTTGTACGGTGGGCCTGAGAGGCCCATACTGTCTGGATCTGTTATTATTATGAACTGTCTGCAGGAGGGTTAATAGAGTTTTATTGACAAAAACATTCGAAAAAGTTATTCTTTATTCGCTATTCCTGTTTTTTATTCATTCATTTGTTATTGTCGCTTCATATTTGTTATTGTTTTACATCAAAAACAGACCTATGTCAAAAAGCTAGGGGGATATTGCGTGTATATAGTCGCAATTTATTGACAAATATTTGCGACACATTGGTTTATATTCGTATACGAATATGAAACCACTTTTTTCAAATATGCCACCAATATGCCACCAATATATTCCAATATATTATATAAAATACTCTTGTAAATACTAGAGTACAAGTATTTGCTAAAGTACAAGTACTTGCCAGAGTACAAATTGTAAAAATATATATTATTGAAAAGAAAAAACGAAAGAAGCAAACTTACCATGTTGAGACGCTTCAAATAAATGTGGTCAAAAAAGAGGTTATGTCAATTATAAAATTTTCGTTGATATTTGGTACTAGATTTTAGTACTAGTTTTAGTACAAATCTAGTACTCTTGCACAATGAACTTATTGTTCAAAATTAGTTTAATGTACATAATCCACGGATAAATAAATAAATAAAACACACAATAAAAAATAAAAAAATAAAATAAAACATTTTTTTTTAATTATACAAATTAAGAAAAAACCATTTTTTTTGGTTTTTCATTAAAACATTTTCTTTTCAATAATATTTTTACAATGAGTCGTTTAAGTAACTAGAGTAATACTCTAATAGCTAAAGTATTTTGTTAAGTATATTGGAAATATTGGTTGCATATTCGTATATATTTGTTTATATTCTTTTTCGAAGTTGTTTCGCAATCTCCCCCTAGTCAAAAAGCTTTTATTTACGCGGCAAATTCACTACCGTCTCACTCAACCACGTTCAACATTTGCAAAGCGAAAGTTAGGTTAAGTTAGTAATATTATATTTATTTCAGCATAATTTTAATATTTCGGACACCAAAATAAAAAAAAGTTGATAATATTAAAATTCTAAATATTTTATACTTGAAGTTAATTAGTTCTTTTTTAATTTCGTGATAAATGAGATATTCTCATTAGCTGCATTTACACAGTCAAGTATACAAATGTCGTAAATCAGGGCAAATATTTGCAAATGTGTACAAATATTAAAAAACTTGCAAATATCTTTGGAAATACGCAATTTTTTTGCAAATACAGAATATTTCTATTCTTATTTTTATTTTTTTCTTATCAAAATAAATAATCACACCAAGTTCAAAGTTTCACATCATTACGGTATCACAAAGGCATATCTTACATACAAAAATTAAATTTTTTGTGGATTTTTGTATGAAAAGTCTGTGAAAAATTGATTGCATCTTAAAATTAACATCAGATTCGGGTTTCTCGTGCAAAAAAAACCCACTACACATTCTTTCAGCGTTCAAATTGAAAGAAAATCATTTTAAGGCATTTTTATCATAAGTGCCTCTTCAGAGTTTAAGTTTTACACCGATCAATCAATGTCGTTGAAAATTTGACCAGATCTATTCCTCGTAGTGCCCAATCATCCCGTAAAGTCAGATTTTGAATTTCATGTCTGAGCACGAAACCATCGTGTCTCCAAAATGGTTGAAAAATGATCAAAAAATGTATGGTTGTGGGTACTCCATTCGGACCAAAAAAAATTACACCGGTCAACAGATATTGCTCAAAAACTAATCAGCACGTCTCCTAGCAGTCCCAAATCATCCTGCAAAAAAAAGGAGTCACAGAACACAGGACATATCACACACAGCGACGCATATTAATATGCCCCAAAATCATCTCCAATCGTGTTTTCTACATGAAATATGCGTATTTCAAATGCAAAGCATCCTTCTTCAGTGAGTTTTGTAATTAAACTGATTTATATAACAAAAATGTTGTGACATGAAAAACAAAGGCAATATGTTTGAAATTATTACATTTTTACAAATATATGATGTGAAAGGAAAAATCAAAGTTAACCAAGAGTTACAAGTCAATTTTACCAAAGATCAAATTTTGAATTGGACCATCGTTTTCATTCATGATTACGCTTTTATTTTTTTTGATGTAAAAAGACTCATACGCATCCAGCTGATTGTGTTTGTTTACTCGATGTGAGAGTTTTAAATTTGCCACGTTGGTTGTGTGTCCATTTTCAATCATGTGTTTCGCGACACTTGATTTCTCCGGTTCGTTTTTGATTGTATGTCGTTCATGTTCACCGTTCCTTATTATGATTGCTCTTCTCGATTGACCAATGTATTCTTTATTACAATCATTACAATTGATTGAATAAATTCCCGATAAATTTTGTGTATTAATTTTATCTTTGGATCCACCAATTAAAAATTTTAGTTTCATTTCGCTGACCTCGCCAATTTTGATGTTGTGTTTAACAAGTATCGGTCTTATACTTTTTGTTAGCTCGGGATGGTATGTTGGGATGGTTCAGTTTAAAAAACAAAAATCTTTTGAATTTGATTAAAATACACGTAAATCTCTTAAACAATTATTTATGAAATATGCATAGAAAACATGTTTTGGGGTGACTTTAATTTTTTTGCCTAATACAATACCTTTCCTACACTAGGTGTGCTATTTTAATATATACGTTTAAAAAATGCGAAAAAATGTTTCTTGCTGAAACAAAAATCAAATTTCTTTGTATACCAATTGTTTATTATTTTTTCTGCGACAAATGAATCATTAAAATTGAAATACAATATTAAAACTTAACGTTGTGTTGAAAACTACACACATAATCTATCTTTTATTTAACACGAAAATGACCACCAAAATGAGAGAATCGTCGAGAATCAGTCAGAATCGTCGAGAATCTTTGATTGTATATCTAAAGTCAAAATATCATCTAGTAGCCTACAATTTGCATTTTTTATATGGGAATTCTTTTATTAGTTCTATGAATTATTTGTTGTGTTTTTAAAAAAATATTGCTATTTGTGTTCTCCCATCTTGGAATTGTGGAATCATAAGAATCTTCAATATTAAATTGCATCACATTTTTGCATATAGCAAAAATATTTTGTGTTTTTGCTTTGATCCGTTCATTTGAGAATCGATAAATTAAATAATTGAAAAAGACATTTCGACAACAGAAAATATTCAATGAATACAATCGATAACTGCTGCTCGAGAGTTGAAAAGGCTGGCGGCTTTCACCCATTCGACCGGGTATTGTTTTATTGCAAATGATATTGTAAAATATTTGTGATCCATTCAGTCTATGATTCTGAACATCTTGTAACCAAAGATTTCATTTAAAACGTATTAATTTGGTTAATTTCTTATGGCTCAATTATCTCTTATACGAATAAAATGATTTTTAAATAGTAAAACATGTAAATGTCGATGGTATGATTTGAATAAAAAATGAGTGTTGAATTTATTCATACTTTATTCCAAATTGAGATCGATATAAATCGAAGTTTTGGGTGAAAATGAATAACAATTAAAAAGCTATGCAATTTTTATTTATTTCTCATATATTCTTATACATGCATTTCTAATGTCGCTTATATGCAACTGTTAAATATTTGTAAATATGAGATTAAATTTACTGTTTTTACTTGATTGAAAATGAACATAAAACATGTAGAATGTTTCTAATCAAATTTTATTTTCATATACCCTAACTAAAAAGGAAATCGAATAGGTACCTGACGATGGAAAATTGCCATTGGCAAACAACGAATTATGAGTTTATGTGCAAAAATAAAAGAAAATTCGAAATTAACAAAGAGCAAAAAGGGCACGTATTGTAAAAGTAAAAGTAGAGAAGTAGAACAGATTGAATAAGTCTTATTATTGTGCAGCATATTCATGGTGCTTGCAAATTCACGTCACAATAGGTCTAAGAAAATGAAACTTTGAATCCCGTTTAATTGAATAACGATGCACAATCAATTGATTTTGTCCTATAAATGATCTTGTGACATTCACATAAATAATTCAGAAATCTTTAGTGACACTGAGATTGATCTAGTTTTCTTCTTTCTCTCTTCTTTCAGTTATTTTTTTTTCATCTTTCTTTTTCTTCCCTTCTTTTATGCCATCGATGCCAGAAACATTTCTTTTCAGACCGTTTTCATATAATCATTCACTTTTTTGTTCGCATTTCACACGCATACCTTGCAATTTAGATCAACAGTTCAAAAAGTAAATTACAATTACCACCCAATGAAAATGGCAATAAACGCAACAATAAGAAAGTGGGAACCAATGCGCGCAAAATTGATTTTTTTTTATGTGAATTGAATGACTCGAAAAAGAGAAGTATACGGCTTTTAAAAATGGCACAACTGAACCGGTTGGCCTGTCGTTTACACACAACCAGCGAGAGAGAATGATTTAAAAAGGGTTAGTTAGATGAACGTATGATTTGCAATTTATTTTCCCATTGAAATTTATAATTATATTTATTATTTAAATGTTTGGAAACGTACACCGATAAATTAACGAAGACTTGTTCGATACTCATTTAATGATGAAGCATTACACTATTGCTTTCATTTCTTTTGAAATGATATTATACAATCGACCGGCTATTACTATGTGTGACCCTACGCTGACTTTAAATTTAATAAATTTCACATTTCATTTGATTCCTCGATGTTCTCGGTATTATGTGGAATATTTGTGATCTGAAAACGTTTGCAACATCTATCCTTTTTATTCTATTGTAATTATAAAAAAATATTAAATTTATGAATATAAAAAACCGCCCTATTCACATATTATAAAGGATTGTTAACTTTTGAAACATTTAAAAAATGTTAACACACACAGAGACACACACACACAGAGACACACACACACAGCTTCGGTTTGAATGAAAGAGATGACAAAACCAAAAAATCGATGTCCATGTGATAAGTTCCTGAATATTCCTGACCACATCACAATTAAAAATATACATTTGTAAAATATTTCCCTTTTATTCGATACGAGAATGAGAAAGAAAAAAACCCTTTAACATCAGTGTTACTTTTTTCCTCTACTCCGAAAGTGTACATCAATAAAATAGTTGTCCGTGTTCCTTACTCAAACAGATTGATCTATTTTTATCTCAAACTTGAAATCCAGTTTTCATGTGTACCTCTCATCGAATGAGAACTTGATATGTCACATTGCAACGTAATATCGAGTAAAAATATGAAGCTAGCGGAAATAATCCGAACATTCTCAATTGTTTGGAAATTACAACAAATCGAGTAAACCAAATAACGACAACAACATAAACAGCGAGTAAATAACAAAACCGAATTTCCAGACAAAACAAAAGATTCTGTGACAAGAAATGAAAAACGTGAAAAAGAGAAAGATAGATTCTGAATGAATGCAACTTAACGTTAAAGAAAAAGTAAGAGATTAGAGGCCAAACATATAAATGTAGACAACAATAGGAATAAACAATCGGTAAAAAAATTGAAATAGGGATGCAAGGGATATAACATCGTATATATTGCACAAATTAAAGAAATGGAGCGAATCTTCTTACAAAAAATGTCATAGAGCAATGGAATAGGAAAATCCGTAAAATTCCCATTCGTTGCATGACGATGAAAAAATGAGCTATATTGTCGAGCATGGTTCATGTTCAATTACATTTTGAAATCTATTTTTGATTGATGTGTCTTCTTCAGTTAGATTTAGGGGTGTAATTGATTCAAAACGAATATCATTCAAACCGCTAGATACACTATTGGAATTTGATTTTGTTAAAGGAGAACTTTTCACTTTAATTTTTAAATTTCCGAATCCTTTCCGAAATTGATTTTCAGTTTATAAGTAGAAGATGTTAGTTAGATAGATAGTTCAAAAAACTGCATAAAGTTTTTTGTTGAAAAATTCTTTTATTAAAATCAACGGAAAATATTTCAAACAGTGCGAAATTACATAAGATTTTTGACTGTGTACAAATAGAAAAGTTAACAATGCTAGACGAATGGCAAATGTTACAAAAGTGATTTGTGTAAGAAGGATGTTTTTTATTCCAATGTTAAAACGCTTTCTCTTCCAATGGAAGTACTTTAAAAGGTACGTATTTTTGTAGCATCCATAGTATACAAAATTGAAAAAGAGTAGAAAAATTCAGTGAAATAAATGCATAAAGGACAGAAAATGTAATCCCTACATCGAAAACAATGGAAATCTGAATGCATTTCTTTGTTGTAACGCTCTTCATTTCAGTTGTACTACATCTTTTTCTTCATCAAATAAATTAGAATGTAATAGGTGTTTCAATGCAAACAATACGGAAATACTGTCAATATCGTTTTCAATGGTGTGCATTCTCATCTTCTGCCATTATATTCATTATTATTTTTTGTCAGTACATGCATTAGTCTCAGTTCATTGTATAATGAAGGAACAATGAGAAAAATCACATTGTTTGTATATTTATGTGTATGGAACACACACCAATTCACAAATCTACTCACCTCGCTCAACAATGATAAAAGTGAATGGAAGAAATAGATTTATACATTTTTGTGCCGCTTTTGTAAAAACAACAAATGAAAGAAATTATTATCGACGAAGACAATATAATTACATTATATTGGGACTGCGGGTCAGGTACCAAATTATTTATCCTAAATGTTTTTCCAACTTATTGCTTAAGATTAAGTGACCACGGACCTGATTTTATAAAACAAGTTTCTACCGGACGCGATGTAAATGTTGCAACTTTCATTCAGCATTTTTTCAGTTGTATACCTGATGTAAGCTTAGATCACATGCGATTCATCATTCGCATCTATTGTTATCGTTCCTTTCGTTTGGGAGATTGAATGATTCAAACATTTTCGGTATGATATTTTATACATTATTAGCAGCAAACATATTTTATCATTGAATATTTGTAACGCTAGACAGTCTGGCGTATATATATAAACACATACAACCTGCCCTGTCATTGATTGACTTTGTTTTTATCATTTCGTCTGTCACGTTAAACTTTGAAATTATAGTTGGAATAGTTTGTGCATTTCCGAAAACGATACGACCATTCACTTAAAATCATATATATACGTAAATAAATTTTGAACGAAAAGTGGAAAAAATAATTAATTTTTTCCTTCAATTCTCAAATACTGGTCAATTTTCTATATCACCTGGTTCAATCAGAATAAAAAAAATCACTTTCTTTATCATCCAAATCACGCTTAGCGAATAATTCACGAAAGTGTCAATTGGCAACCTTATATAAAAACTCTCCTTGTGATAGCTAAAATTTGCTGAAGTAAATGAGTTTAAATTTATACCTTATATATATTGGTATGGTTGTTCCATTTATTAAATATGGAGATTAATGTTAAATGTGTGAATTGAAAATGGAAGATAATAACGAACAATGGTGGGTGCAGGCAAACAACTTTTTTTTACAAAGTGTGCTGCCGATGCATCTCATGTTTCTTCAGCTTGAACACTGAATGAGGTATAAAGATTTGTGATACAAATAACAATCAATTCATAAAAGAATAACTTGATGCACCAATGAAAAAGTGGTTATGAATGAATCAACTTTATCAAAAGAAATTAAGGAGCAAGCTGTAAATAAATTGTATTGCAACTGAGTCACACAGTTGGAGCACATGTATTATGCAGTGATCAAAAGAAAAGCACGAAAATATTTATAAGATTTTTTCTCTCATTTTTCTGTTCTTTAATTTTGGCGGTGAGTCTTCGAAATCATTTCTCGTTCGAAAACATTAAATCCACATTCAACACCGACTGAGAGCAACCGTTCACCTATTCCACTTTATTCATTCATCTCAAAATGTTGAAACTTTGGGCTCAGGATAGAATAAATTGAATGGAATGTTGTGCTTTGACGCATCATTTCTGTATTTATTTATTTATTATTGTTATTAATATTCATTTTATTTAAAATCGAACAAATTCTCTCGTTCACCAGAAATTATTTCATTCATGTGATCAAATATCATTCAAATCGTTCTATCGAAAAGACATTGCACTCTCCATGAGGTACACCATAAATATTTTCGTTGACAAAAGGTGACAGTTTTGGTGGCTTATCGCAGTGTATGATAAATCGCAGTGTATTTATTAATTATTTTTATTGTGACATCAAACTACGCTAAAGAATAATTTGTTTTGATCTAACCGATGGTTTCTAGTTCTTATCTAGCACATTTGTTTCTTCTGGTCATCTTGAATTTGTGTATCAAAAGTCATAACTGGAATATCAAACACCTCTAAAGTGCGTCAAAACATCGGTTCTTGTAGGTGGTAATAAAAATTAATCATAATCGTGGGTCTTGAAGTAACATCTCAATATCGATCTTTTTAGCCTTTTTATATTGTGCTGAATATATAAAACTGGGAGTGATTTTATCACTATGCACAAATCATCTAATTTAATTCGATTCTTTTTTCTAGACCTGAATCAAGCCGCTTTCTTTTGTTAGCCCTACCGAACCGTTTTATATAAATCTGAAAAATTATTCATATTTTTCGTGAGCAATTCCGATTTCGAAACGAAAAAACTTGAAACGTTACGATTTATTTTAATCGGACTAATCGTGTCTTGGTGTTCAGATTTTATTTTATCGCCGTCTGCATTGAATACACACACTTTACGCAATTACATTAGTTTTCAACGGAATGCATTCGATCGACTGATGGATCCATTGGATAGCGAGAGTCCTGGTTATTTCTGATGTTTTTATTTTGGGGACATTTTTAATAATTTTAAAACTATTTTTAATAGTTTGTGTTAAATAATGTAAATGATTGTGGATGCATTAGAAAAAATGAAAATTAACAAAATTCATAAATATTTGTATTGAACAAAAATGCATACATATGTACAACACAACATTCCTCTCTTTTATTGATGAAATAATCTTGGTGAAGTGTAAGTCTATTCCCAATGATAAAAATTAAACAATTAGAAATATTAAAATGAATGTCTCATTGTACCTATCCTGCGAACCATTAAAATTGAAAGTGTAAAGAAAAAAAAACGGAGCACTACCCAGCAAACAAATTTGAGCAGTTGTGACGCAAATATTGTTTGAGCGCAGTCTTCAAATGACGGAAGTTGCCTCATTGGCCTCACTTTTGATTTTGAAAGTGAATGAAGCACTCGATAATAAAGATCGTCAGTTCTTTTTGCGATGGGATCGTCGAAAGTTCTTCTTCGAATGCTTCAATGCGGTATTGGCCAAAAATGTTTACAACAATAATACCGATTATCCCATACCGCCAGAGTTTCGGTTCATGGTCGAAAACTTCAGTGATGAACAGTTCGAATGGCCGAGCAAGGAAAAGTTGGGGAATGGTTTCCGTTATTTTGTCAAACAGCACATCACAAATACGAAAACCAATCTCACCACTTGGTGTGAAGATCGACCTGAGTCATTCTTTCGAATGCGAATCTGGTATCGCAATCACAACATCAATGGACCGAGATTTGATGGCATCGACATCAGAAATGCCAAAATGTTAGCATATCGATACAACGACGGCAGCTGGCAAACGTTACTCAAAAATGATAAATGTTACACAAAAACAAGCGGGGTTGGCGTATATGAGATTGGGAACTTTTTTATGCGAACGCAGCTAATCAGCGCCACCTCACATTAGTTCGAATTAGATCGAAAAATTGAATTTAATTCTGTAGCATTGAAATGAAAAAGAGAAAAAACAACAACAATAGCACGGCCACACAGAGCTGTACATCTATGCGTGTTCATGCATACATACACATATACGCTTTCTTCATTCTTTCATTCCATTGTTATACGTATCTCACTGGTCAACAGATCTATGTAGCCATGTTACTGTTGTTGTTTTTTTTTCTCTTTTTCGATTCAATTCATTGTAACTAAATTGAGTTCAACTATGGAATACAAGATGGCACAGATGAGGGGAATTCGCATTTTGTCTCTTCATAGGCTTAGCCGGTTGCACAAAAATGACAAATTTTACACAAAAGTGACAAATTTTACACAATTTTGATACTTTTTACATGACAAATGTTACACAACAGTGACAAATGTTACACACGCGTGTGTCAAATGTTACACAAATTTTGACAAATGTTACACAAAAGTGAAAAATGTTACACAAAGTATAAAATTAGCAAAATTGATGAAATGGTTGGATTGGTGTGTAAAATGCAAATGAATGGTTGAGAATAATAATGAAACTTAATTTTTGTTCAAACTGAAGTGTCCATTCGGAATATTTCCAATAAAAGTGTCCCAAGTTTGTATATAGTTTGCCATATAAACTTGGGACACTTTTATTGGAAATATTTCGAAGGGACACTTCAGTTTGAACGAAAATTAAGTTTCATTATTATTCTCAAGTATTCAAATAACGATTGTGTCAGAATTGTGTAACATTTGTCATTTTTGTGTAACATTTGTCATGTAAAATTTGTCATGTAAAATTTGTCATTTTTGTGTAACAAAAGTTTTCTCCCAGAAAAGGCCAACATTTTATTGAATGATCTGGTCGCAATTGGATGGCGACGCAAAAAATGCATGAAATTTTTTGTAAAGGATCATTTGTTTGAATCGTTGTGGTTGTTCGGACAAATTCAACTACAGATTTACCGGCATTAACATAAATGTTTGTACAATTGTATTGGATATTACTGTAATGCTAAAAATCTGACATTACAATTGTAATAGCATTACAGTAATGCTTCGTTATACAGTTGGGACTAATAACATCAGACTAGTAAGATAGTTATTACTTATTACTAATAATTTCTAATAACTGGTAATAAGACGTCATCTTATTAGTGTAATAAGTATAGTAATAAGTATAGTTATTAGAATGTTACTAGTCAGAAGACTAATAAGATGCATGTATTTTATTAGTATAGTTATTAGTATAGTTTCTCATCATTATATTTCGATTGGTGTTACTAGAAGCAAATAGTACTGAAACACGAAAAACAGCAGAAAGGCAGACAAAATCACAAAAAAACTCCCGGTCGATTTTTCTCGCATTTCCGATGGGAAATCGGCAAAAATAAGCAAATTTGTGTTCACAAAATGTTTAATGGCTACTACTTTTGGCCTAAAATCAAAATCCGGTGGAATTTGGCTGATTGGTGGACTTTCAGGATTTGGCCTGGTTTCCAGAACTTCCAAATGTAATTCCTGTATAAAATTACTCGAATAATATATATATATGGAATATAGTGTCACACAGCGTTCCGAAGGGGAAATGAAGTATGTAGCACACGTATCTCGGCTCACGCATACATTCAAAGCTATCAAATATTTTTATTCTATAGAAATATTTATTGCAATATATTTAGTAAAAAATGAAAGTCTGGTGTCAATCGAAACACATTGGCAAACTGTATAAAGATAACATCCGATGAACAAGCATAGAAGATCTCTAATACAGTAGCTTTTTTATATGAAATCTGTCACACTAA
>NW_022199867.1:216451-234518 GCF_009176525.2 Contarinia nasturtii | reverse complement strand
AAATGCTTAATTTGGGACAGCCGGTTAACTATGATTGGTTTTCATACAAAATCGACATAGTCAGTCAGTCAGTCAGCCACTTTTTTTACACACGGGCGTCCTTTGCAATACAGATTTACCAGCATTGAAATTGTAATGTTACTAACCATTACATTAACATAAATGTCTGTAATAGTTAATAAAATTATAATAGCTATTAATGCAATGCTAAAATCTAACATTACAATTTCAATAGCTAATACCGGTAATGTCTTGTTACAATAACAATGTGTTACCCCCGTATTGTTAAAAATCTAACAATTAATATTGAGACTTTTCAACACAACTTTAAGTTGAAAATATATTTACAATAGATGGAGTTTGTGTCTGCTCTAAGCTCAGCATTGAAATTGATTGGATTGATGAGAAATTTCAATGATGAGCTTAGAGCAGACACAGACGCCGTCTATTGTAAATATATTTCCGACTTAAAGTTGTATTGAAATGTCTTATTATTGATGTTAGATTTTTGACATTAGCGGCAGCGTTGAGTAACACATTATTATTGTAACGAAGCATTGCCAGTAATGTTATAAGAATAGCAATAGCTATTACTGGTAATGCTAGAATCTAACGTTACAATTGTAATGACGTTACTGTAATGCTTTGTTACAATTGTAATGTGTTACTGCAAAATGTAAATCTGTACTTTGCAAAAGGGACGGAATTAAGCTTCGAGTTTGCAATGGCAATTATCAGGATATGGACGAAATACTTCGGAATGGCGTTTGATGTCAAAGGTTAAAGTAACCTACAAAAATTGGCCATTAAATGTTCAGGGTGATGTTGCTGCTCCACAGACAGTTGTTTGACACCGCGATATTGTTGCTGCAAAATGCATTATGCTCAAAGGTATGATCAATTGAAAATAGAGTCTATTCATTTATTAATGTTTTTGCTTCAAATTACACAGGACTTTGTCGGATGTTTGGCGTACTAGTGCCTGATTCATTGAGAAGACCACCAAACAATGTCAATTGACAAGCAGCAGCATTGAATCCATAAATTATTAGATAAAACAAATGTTATAACGATTAGTCTACGCTATCTAGGCTTGACACCATTTGTGTTACACAAATCTTGTGGCCTTGTTGTGCGTTCATAAGAACAGTACAACGGTAGTACGGAGGGAAGGAGCCCGTAGGTGAGTAAAGTTTTTGATTTAAAAAAAATGATATTTTATATACAATTCAATTGATACTAATGATTGTCGTTCCTCTTTTCCATGTATTCACACCTGAATGGCTACCGTAAAAATAACTGAAACTACACACAAATCCGGGTCCAAATTTGACCGTGAATTTGTGCCTGGTAATGGGTGAATTTGTATTACAAATTGTTCCTTGGGACTATACTTGGGATCCTATAGGGACTACGTAAATCATTTTCTAGTTCTTGATTTTAAATCGGAAATAGTTGACTAGAAAATAATTCGCTGCTTTTTATTAAAGGAATATTTTACATGATATCGCGCATACTAAATTCAGTGGAGCGAAAAATATTTAGCATGCAATCGTTCGAATTAAATCGCTTTAATATATTTTTTCTTATTGAACGGTAGCATATTCAGAAATTTAGCATATGATTGTTAAAAGATTGACATTCCAGTTCACTTCTTTTTCGAAGGTATGCACCAATGGTTTGAGCCATTGTTTTATTTTTATTGCAAACTGTTACGCTTATGTATAAACAGTCGCATAATATTTCTATTGGTGAGATCTAAAAGAACGCAAGTGTGTTCGACTTTGTCGCAATAAAGGAATGTATGTTTTGCGCCAAGTAAATTTTGAAAAAAGAGAGTATGTATTACGGCCGAATCAGTTATTGGAAAGGGAATGCATGTTTCGCACCAGATAAATTTTGAAAAAAGAGAGTATGTATTTCGGCTGAATCAGTTGTTGGAAAAGGGATGCATGTTTCAGTTTTGTTGGTTTGGATAAAAGAACGTAAGTGTCTTTGTTCTGGAAGTGGGCTTTGGTGGATCCTCAGGATCATCAGAACCGCTCCCAGTTCTGGAAGTGGACCCTCAGGATAGGCCAGGGCATTGTCAAACCATAGTCTGGTCCATCCTGAGGATCCACCAAAACCCACTTCCAGAACTGGGAGCGTTCTGATGATCCTGAGGATCCATCGAAGCCCAGTTCCAGAAAAATCATCGTTAAACATGCATCCCTTTTTTAACAACTGATTCCGAATCACTTACTTTCCTTTTGCAAAATTTATTTGTTGCGAAACATGCGTTCCTTTATCAGCAACTGATTAAGCCGGAAAACATACTTTCCTTTTACAAATTTTTTTTGGTGCTAAACATACTTTCCTTTTAGTAAGAAAGAATTGGCAAAACACATACATTCCTTTTCCAAAATTTAAAGCGAAAAAAAACATACGTTCTTTTTGATCTCACCCATAGATTTGGTGTTTTTAAATTTAAAGATTGATGCGCAATTAAATCGAGCACCTTCACTGCAATCAGAGAGATGCATGCAAAAGTGAATTACATACCGTGATTATAATTTCATTGAAAATGCAAAGTTGTCAATATTGTATCTATAAATGGCACTTTTGCGCACTCTCCATACTACTGGTTGTTGTAATTTATTCAGTATTTGATGGTCGAATGTGTATTTATATTAGAATAATAAGGAAAAGAAGCTAACGGGAAAAAGAGAGAGAAATAAATGTAAGCATCGGAATAAAAGACAAACGTATGAGATCTTTGAGCGAAACCCGAATACAAATATATTTTGCTCAAAATTCAAACGGAGAAAATCTTAGCGTAAAAACCTTTGAAATATCTTTGAAATCGGAATAAAAGTAAAATAACTCTACTTATTTTATTTTCACTCGCAATTGCAATAGCCAAATGTCGCCTAGTGATTCAATCACGATTGGTATTCGCTTACTATTCAATAGGCATCACATAGCAAGTTTATATGAAACTCTCGGAGACTCGGTATAGAGCACTCAAACAGTGAAAAAAGTCCAGATCGTGATTAAGATGATATGGAATGCGATTTTTTTCATTCTGATTGAACCAGGTGATACAGAAAATTGAGAAGTATTTGTAAATCGAAGAAAAAAAATTTAATTATTTTTTTCATTTTTCGCGATTTTTCACCATCTATGTACATGGGAGGCTTGTATGAAAAACACGGAAGACCGCTGAAATGACACTATCGTACGTCCGTACATATTTTGTATTTGCCATTGTTTGTTTTTCATGAAAAGTTTTAGTTTAGGTACAACATATTCAATCAATTCCATTTCAATGATATTTCTTATATAAGAAGTCGCATGCGACAACAGTAGTTTACGTTTATTTATTGGAGATGTTTCAGAATCAAGCCAGCACCTCATGCGATTAATATGAAAAAATAAATCTTTGATTAAAAAACAGCGCTAATAATCAGAAATCGAACTATATCCATTTTTGTGAAATTAAATGAAGAACTACATTATTTCAAATATTTCAGAAAAAAATCACAACTGAAAGTTCCCTTTTGTTCCAATGGTCTTACATGCAATTCCTGTACACTCATAAGCATTTGAAACAATCTCTGTAGTACAAACATTGTGACAAAAAGTTCATCTACATAGAATGTAGAATGTACTGATACATAGTCCCCACTCAAAAATCAAAGAATGTAAGAATAAATCGAAATTTATTTATTTTGTCTACATATTGTGTTTTAATCTTCACTTTTGTTAAACAATAAAATGATCAGTTGATTTTCTCGTGAAATAAAGTTTGATATCATTTCCGTATCATTATTTTTTGGACGATAGTTTAACGAGAGTTCAATTTTTCAATTTGTTTTCATTTTTGTATTGGTTGTTGTTAAATTTTATTCATCTCTCTTGTGTTTTTTAGCTTCTGTTTTTAGGTTACAAACACTATTATTGTATTCTTGGAAAAATAGTTTTTCTAGTTTTTTGCTACACTACTTTAAATAAATATTTAAAAAATCGATTAATCTCCTGGCTATAGAACTATAGTTCTGGTCTTTCTTTGTATTGATGTGTGTGGTATGAGATAATGTGATTTTTTTTCTATTGATTTTTTTGTGATTTTAACGTTCTGCATCTCACATATCTTTTATATAAGAAAACAAAAACACACCATGTGAAATAAAATGCAAAAAATTGTTGTTTTTTTGTGGAGATTGGATTTCTTTTGTGACGTGCTTGAAAATAGCAAAAAAGAAATAACACAGTTTTATGAATGAGATCGAGTTGAATGAGAGTGGAAAAGATATACTTATAAAAAGAGGTTGAAAGACTATTAGAAATAGTCTTCAGTAAAATAGTTTCAATATTTTTTCTTCTACATAATTTTAAAAATATCGCTTCTTGATACGTTTGTTAAATTTGAAAACTGATGACATTTTTGTTCTTCAATTTTCTCAGAAATGAAAAGAAGGTTTACACTAGATACAAGGGACTAAAGCTGATCTCTAGTTACGCCGCTGCTCAAACGATCGAAAGTTGAAAATACCTATAATAACAAATCTAAATGAAAATATTGTGTTAGAACAATTATCTAAATACAGTATGTACGCGTAGAACAATGAAACTATTTTCCATTTGAAATTTTAAGAGCGATAAATTGCACTTTGAAATATATTTATTGTTTGAATATTTTGAACACTTGTCTTAAAGCACGTATTTGTACATCAAAAACTTGTGTTACCATCTACCGCAGTGTGTATTATAATAAACAAATACCAGAAAATACACAATTAAAAATCATAGCAACGACAATGAATGGAGTGCCTATATTGTGTGATTCCGGTTTGATCTTATCGTCACAACATAAATACAGAATAGAAGAGAGTTATTGTTAAAAAATGATATAGTTCATCGCTTCAGATCGTTTTTGTACGGCGAGATTTTGGTCATTGTAATTGTTTGTCATTCAAATGAACAAATGATTGAATCACAACTTGATCGGATCTACCTCTTTATGTAGTTAATCTGAGTTTTTTTGTGTGAATATGTTAGAGCATATTATACGACAAATGCAATAATGAGGCGTTGGATGCGAATCCGCTTACCGCCTTTTTATTCAAACTCTTTGATTTCATTTATTTATTTAAAAAAAGGGTTAGATTGTTTTTATTGTTCTATCGATGATCATTCAAAGAATCGATTCATTGAATTTAAATGAATAAACAGTTAATCATGCATTACGCTATTTACAAACGATTCTCAAAATACGAATGTAAACGAATTACTCACAATCTAGAAATAAACCATAAAATATTCGGACCAGCAAAACAGCTCAAAAACAATGTTCTGAATCGAATTTAAACAAACAAACAAGTTGCACAAAGTACATTCAACCAATTCATTAATTATTTTCCTTAATGTTTTATCTTTAGTCAATTTGCTTATCTTTTTTGTTATGTTTGTTTTTGCTATTGATAAACAATCTATGATTATATTAAAAATGAAATCGATGATAATAATCTCCTATCGATGATAATAATGATGTGCAACTTCTATTTTTTAATCTATATATCAACGATCGTGTTTGCTTCAAGTATCATTTTCTGAAAATCCCTTCAAGATATTTATACAACATAAATTTAATTTTATTTTTTTTATTAAGAAATTAGAAAATTAAGTAAATAAAAATTCTTATTTATAATTTTTTAATTGTTATATGTAAATTGTTGTTTAATTTGAAGTGTTAGCGAAATAATTAGTGTACTGTACATAGTGTGATATATGCGATTTTATATATAGTATTTTATTGGATGTATGAGTTATATTATACAAAAATACACCAAAAGTCGATTGGAACTTTGCTCAAAGATATTATTCTTCCTTATAAGACTATAGTCTATTTTGAAATGAACAAAAAAGTATCAATTTGATTATGGTACATAAACTTATGGAAATAAATTACGTTTCAATGAAGTTGATTGCCGGTAGTTAATATATAAAACCAAAATGTACACACATTTTCACATCAATCGCCCATTAAAAAACAACAACTTGAAAACAATAAAAAACAATATCGAAATACACTAAGTCCATAACTGGAACAGAGTTGTGAACTTGAGGCCAATAATAAAATTTTCATAGACAACAACCACCAATGCATTCTGATAGGATAGATATGCATATTGTTTGTAACAAAAAGTAAAAATAATACCAGGCCATGAAGTAATTTTCAGCATTTTTTTCTCTCACCATCAAATCTGATGAGAATGATGAGAATGATCCCTGTATGTGAGAGTACAATGAAAAAATGGTTACCCTTCTTTGAATCTTTGAACCATGTTTATTCGCCAACTCGTTTCGTCTCTTCTGCCATTGTTCTATTCATTTCGGTTTTCATGTACATTTTTTTCTTTTGCGCTTTAATATCATTCGTTTGCAGGTCTGTATTGTAAGCCAAAAAGTTATAGAACCAACGGTCGTAATCAAAATATAAAGTGATACACGGAATCACTCTCTATTTTAACATATCCGAAGTAGATACAATTTCATTTGAATTTCACTTACAATTGGCCAGAAAATTATTTAAAATTCATACGATTCGACTTCAGAGGGAAATCACGTTTTCAGTGGCGGAAATACACACATACATACAACAAAAACTGGATCGAAAATTAAATAAATGATGTTTTTCAGTCCTCAATGATTTTGGTTAAAGAGCATCGTGGATTTTTGAAGTGTTCGTTTCTCATTGTTCCGTATTTTGTGGCCACTCTTGTCGTTACGTGAACTGCTCTGTATGCGACAACAACAATCACTGTGTTGTTTTTGTCTTTGCAGTTCCAATTTTTATGTTAGTCGCAAAAAACTTGGTGCAGCACATCGGGGTTTTTCTGCTTGCACGATGATGAACGCTCAGACGTGTTCTCACTCTGGCATTGTTGCTATTATTACCGTTGTTTTTATTATTACTGTTGTTGTTCATGTGGATTACATCCATTTGCTTTATGGTTTTGTATTGAATGTAATTTTAATGAAAATATGTTAGCTGTCGTTTCAAATATATTACCCTTCGGGGTCATTACGTTAATTATAATTAGTAAGTGCTCAAGATTCGTTAAGGGTTATACTTGTACTTGGCGGTGGTTCGATTTCAACTCAATTTATTTCACTTCACAAAACCATTTGAATAACCAACCACTTTGGTATCGTTAGTCGCGCGGGCGTTCAATATTTTACATTCTATCGGTGCATTGGTGTCAATACACACTCGACAATGCCATGCAAATGTCACCCGAAAAAATGTATTAATTAAATCCATTATTGATTCTACTTTAGATTCAAGTATTCAATTTTTGCTGTTCATTTAATAGGGGAATGAATCATGAATTACACATATGCAATGTTTAAATTTTGTAAACCGAAGTGAATTTTGAGATTTATTATAGCTCACATGGTTTTTCATCAAAATACATCGCAGTAGAAATCAGAATACGCGACTAAAGAAAGCAGGCTTGACTACATATAATTCTATATAGTATTATATGAAACAAACTGCTTACTTACTTTTGTTCTAAAATATAAATTATTTTTAAATGCAAAATAAAACATATCAATATGGAAAAAATTATCGGAGTATCGGAAATTATGGATTACATCCTATAAAAAAGCCATAGAGTCATTTGTTCTTCTCTAAAAGCAAACTTTTCGCTGCGTTCTAATAATTGATTAAAGAATTATAACTAAGGGTCCGTTCTTTCTTTACGGTAGCAGCCTTTTTTCTTTCTCCAGCTGGTGACTGATATTTTCGCACCCTTTTCACTAAATTTCGTCAGAAATCACAGACTGAACGGCAAAACTCAAAATATGACAAAAAAACAAGAAGACTTTCAAAATATTATTTTTTATGAATTGAATAAGAAAAAATATTTATGAAAAAGATTTTTTTTACTGTTGACTTTTCTTTCGATATGTCTGTTTACATTAGCGGGTTTTTGCCGTCACAAAATTAAAATGTACCAAATATTGTATGTTTTTTGCAAACAATGAGTTTAATTCTGAGTTTCATTGTTATCAAACATATTTCGAATCATGCATTTTCTTGGGATTATAATTATTTTTTTTAAGTGTTCTCACAACAAAGTCAACTAGAATAAAAAAGTCCAGCTCTTTAAAAATTAATGCATTAGAGGGATAAGGTCCTAAAATTATAACTAGATGAAGATTGAAGAAATCAAATTTTACGGTTGATTGACACGCCATTTAAGGCTATAAAAGAAATTGAGATAAATTTTGAACAAAATTAACAGCTTGAAGTAAACAGATGGATACAATGAACCTTATATTTTCTTGCACACAGAATGGAACTGACTGTGATTTCATTTCTCTACTCACTTAAGTAGAGATCAGCGTCAAAGTGTACATTTCACAATAATGGAATCGCTGCACATGGTGGTAAAATACAAGAGAAATGTTTGAGACATTTACTAGTGAAAATTATCACAATATTATCTCATGTAATAAATTACGCAATCAGTAAATATTTACCGATTTTTACTCTCTGTGTTCGAAAAATGGATCAACTGATTTCAAGACCGACTAAAATATTTTTTTGATGCAATTTTTGGGAAAATCGTCGACTATTTTGAGATAAATTTTATATTCGCAACGTTTCGTGAGTGGTTTTACTGTAATAAACTTTTATCTAACGAATGCCTGTTTTTGTTCGTGTACATACAACCAAGCATCTACAATTAGGCGCAGCAAATGTTTACACACGAATATGAAAACGGTAAACTGTAAATTTTCCACACACGATTTTGTTATCTTTATTGTTGTTTCTTTCAGTCCATCGTTTACATATTCTTATAATGAATCCTCTCTCTGTGTCTCAGTAAATGACTGAAAAGAGTACATTATATTGCATGTTTACATTTTCCTTTATATTCACTACTATTGCAATCCATTGTTGCTTCTTGAAATGCTTGTTATATTTACAGCCTCTGAATAAATTTTATGTGGTGTGAATTTTTGACTCAAAATTTATAACACAAATATCTCAAACATTGAAGACTCACAGCGCTATATAAAAACAATCAGTAAATAGATTATGGCCGTCGGCCAACGAATGCAACGAGTATTATTATGCACACAAAATGACATCTGCAACAAATACTCTAACTGACGAGAAAATTTTAAATCAACACCATTACCGTCAGTGAAATTGGACATTTATTGACGCGTTTAATTTAAGACAAATGGAATTGTTAAGACATTTGAACGATCTAGAATAAAAACAACTTATTGTTTGGTCGCATATCGAAAAGCGACTCAAAACGGTTGCATATCAAAGCGAGACAATATTTTGTTAACAAAGAAATAAAGAACATTGAGTTTTTATTATACAAAATGTGTAAGTTTCGTTTTGTGCTGATAACTAGCTACTGTTCTGCCTTGTTTTAGTAACAGAATTTTGTTTCACTTTGATATGCGACGCAGTTTAACGGTATATTTGGCAAACCAGGACGCTTTTCTCTGGTCGCTTTACGCAATCTATGCATTTGTTGAGCATAATAATAGCCCGTGACTGTGGTATTCTTTGGAAGGAATTCAACCAATTATATGCCTTTGGCATCTCAGAATACTGAGGCCATTACTTTGTTTGTGGCAATTTGTTTGCGTGGCACTTTCGATGCTGGTTCACCACGTTTGTGCCATTCCATCGTCTGTGATTTGAGCTCTGGATCATAGTAGTGGATCCAGGTTTCGTCGCCAGTCACTATTCGCTCAAATGTGTCCGTTTCATTCCATTCCAATAACTCGAGAAACTCGTGTGCAGCAGCAATTCGTTCTTCTTTTTGTGATTTGTTCAACGTTCTTGGAATCCATCGCGAGCAAACCTTTCTCATGTGCAATTTTTCATGAAGTATGTTGTAAATACTCTTCACTAAGATGTCAAACATTGCTGCTAACACTTTCTTGCTCATTCGAGGATTTTCGTGCATGTGATGTTCAATTTTTTGCACTACACTGAGTCTAATATTTTCGGTAGACAAAATTTAGCATGGCACACTCCACTCACACGCCATTCGTATATAAATCCTATGTCAATGGAGAGTTTCTCTGCTTACTTTGATTGTTATTTTGTCTATCAAAAAAATTAGATTCACTGTACATCTGAAGCTGTTTGCTTCAATTGGTCGACCTGTATGAGGATCATCTTCCAATGATTCTCTACCCCACTTGAATTGTTTTGCCCATAGTTTTACTGTGGCATACGATGGGGCAAGGACCCCATAAACAGCACGCAAGCGATCATTGATATCCTTTGGCGTCACACCTTCTTTTGTGAGAAACTTAATCACCGCACGATATTCGATTTTATCCATTTTTTCAAAAATATCGAGGTTACTTGGTATGCAATGCTACTGAAAACAAACGACGACAGATATCAACTAAATTTTTTTCTGCAATACTATTGACAGCTCGTACGTCAATTACAGCACAAGAACAATTTGTATCTAGTGCCGTCTATATGTCAGGCTTAAAAATTTTTCCTCCCCCTGTACAAAATATGTAAGTTTCGTTTTGTGCTGATGACTAGCTACTGTTCTGCCATGTTTTAGTAACAGAATTTTGAGAAATTACATGTAAGGCTGAGCGAGATAGCATTGAACAACGATTTGGGTGACAGAAATAGCAAATTTTTACATTCGACCAGATGATATAGGCCATTTAGTTGTGCATGAGAATTGAGAAAAAAACAGATATTTTTTCACTTTTTGTGCTCTATACCGAGTCTCCGAGAGTTTTATATAAGGTTGCCATTTAGCAGGCAAATAACACCCATTAAATAATATGCGAATGCCAATCGTGATTGAGCTGGAATCGAACTTTCTAGTTCTGATTCAACCAGGTGACACAGAAAATTGGGTAGTATTTGTAAATTGAAGAAAAAAAATTATTTCCATTTTTCGAGATTTTTTACCATCTATATGGGAAGCTTGTATGAAAAACACGGAAGACCGCTGAAATGGCAAATGCAAAATATG
This sequence comes from Contarinia nasturtii, assembly GCF_009176525.2. NCBI lineage: Eukaryota > Metazoa > Arthropoda > Insecta > Diptera > Cecidomyiidae > Contarinia > Contarinia nasturtii. Next base: position 223,482 of record NW_022199867.1, on the reverse strand, counting down.
TACGGACGTACGACAGTGCCAGTGTTTTTCATACAAGTTTCCCATATAGATGGTAAAAAATCGCGAAAAATGAAAAAAAAAAAATAATTAATTTTTTTTCGATTACAAATACTACTCAATTTTCTGTATCACCTGGTGAAATCAGAATGAAAAAATCGCATTTCTTATTATCTAAATCACGATCTGAACCTTTTTCACTTTGGGATTGCTCTATACCGAGGCTCCGAGCGTTTCATATAAACTTGCTATGTGATACCTATTGAATAGTAAGCGAATACCAATCGAGATTGAATCATTAGGCGTCATGTGGCTATTGCAAGGTGAGTTTATATGAAACTCTCGGAGACTCGGTATAAAGCACAAAAAGTGGAAGAAAAAACATTTTTTTTCTCAATTCTCGAACACCACTGAATGGTCTATATCATTTGCTGTGAAAAATTTGCTATCTCTTTCATCCAAATCGTGCTTGGCAAATGGCAAGTCGTTGTCTCATGCTATCATGCGCACCCTCGCATGTATAAATGTTTACAATGGACATTCTATTCACACACAACTCGCACTTATATTTTGCTGCGCAATAAAAATCGTCGACACAAAATTCAAAGCGATTACCAAATACATTGTCAACAATTTTATTGCGCAGAAAAATATAAGTGCGAGTTATATGTGTGAATAGAATGTCCGTTGTAAACTCTTATACATGCAAGGGGGAGCGAGATAGCATTGGACAACGATTTGGGTGACAAAGATGACAAACTTTTACGTTCTGATCACACCAGATGATATAGACCATTTAGTGATGTTCGGGAAATGAGAAAAAAAAATCATTTTTTTTTCACTTTTTTGCTCTCTACCGAGACTCCGAGAGTTTCATATAAAGTTGCCATGTAGCAGCCAAATAACACCCATTAAATAATATGCGAATGCCAATCGTGATTGAGATGATAACTTATCATTGATAAGGAATGCGATTTTTTTTTATTCTAATTTCACCAGGTGATACAGAAAATTGAGTAGTATTTGTAAATCGAAGAAAAAAAAATTAAATATTTTTTTCATTTTTTGCGATTTTTTCACCATCTGACACTGTCATACGTCCGTACATATTTTGCATTTGCCATTTCAGCGGTCTTCCGTGTTTTTCATACAAGCCTCATATGTAAATAGTAAAAAATCGTGAAAAATTAAAAAAATAATTAAATAATTTTTCTTCAATTCTCAAATACTCAACTTTCTGTATCACCTGGTGTAATCAGAATGAAAAAATCGCATTCCTTATCATCCAAATCACGGTCTGAATTTTTTTCACTTTGGGAGTGCTCTATACCGAGTCTTCGAGAGTTTCATATAAGCTTGCCATGTGATGCCTATTGAATAACCTTATATGTTGACATTTGATTTACATTCCAATTCATGTTGAAGATTTTTTCACGACTTTTCTGATCGATCTCATAAAAAGCGTAAAAATTAGTTTTTTTTTAACTCGTAACATCAAAACCAATTTTTTCTATTCGTAACATCAATATCAATTTTTTTTATTCGTAACATCGTAAAAAAGCATTTTAAATTGAAACACACGGTAAGAAGTTTTTCAAAATGTACCTAGGGGGAAATCACTCTAATATTTGTGCTGAAATATCTATGATCGAAATAACCGAGGAGCTTGTAGGTCAACATATTAGCATGCTGCCAGATGATCTTGTCTGTGGTCCTGATGGAATTCCAAACAAATTCATCAAGCATTGTTTGATTTCATTACAGGAGCCAATATCAAAACTATTAAAGGAATCACTTGAAACTGCCACTGTACCGCAGTTATGGAGAACGTCATTTGTCAGACCATTTTACAAGAACGGCGATAGAAACAACGTTCAAAATTATCGCGGTGTTGCTTTACAGTGCATTACGTCAAAAATTCTTGATTCGATCGTCACAGACCATCTCAATCTATATTTGAAGAACATAGTACACGAAAGTCAGCATGAATTCATCAAGAACAGGTCAACGATAACAAATTTAGTAGAATTTTCTTCAAAAACGATTATTAACATGGGAAGAAGACATCAAACAGACGCCATCTATTTAGACATAGCCAAGGCCTTTGACTCGGTTAACTGAAATTTACTTATTCAAAAACCTGAAATCATGGGATTGAATGAACAGCTGTTAAAATGGATCAAATCTTACTTGTCTGGTCGCAGACAAATTGTAAAGATTGCAGATATCAAATCTAACCCAATCGAAGTTACTTCTGGGACGGGTCAAGGATATCCCATTGGCGCTACTTTGTTCATCATGTTTGTAATTGATCTACCTTTCGTTGTGACCAATTCTACCATACTTTCATTCGCTAATGATACAAAAATTTCAAAATGTATCACCTCAACAGATGACTGCATTAATCTTCAAAATGACTTGGATCGTATAGCGAATTATTATGAACGCAATTTATTAAAACTAAATATCAACAAAACAAAGGTCATATCATATTATCGAGGATCACTGCAATAGGAATAATAAGAGTCTTTGTAATAAGGGACTTGGGAGTGTTGCTTAATGTGCAAATGAATTTCAAATCACACATTGAGCATGTAACGGCTAAAGCCAAATCAAGACTGGCTTAGTTAAAGTTCCACAGCAAGGATTTTATCGATCCATGGACAATTAAGCGCGTTTATTTTACATTTGTATTATGGAATCCACACTACGACAATATGTGCAAAGGAATAGAGTCAATTCAAAACATGGCCTGGAAATGCCTATGTAATTTGCATATAAACGAGTGAGACTCAAACATGTTCTTCTTTTTCCATCAAATATACCAGTGGCGCCACCAATTTTACATATAAGCGCATACAAAATTTTCAATATGGCTGCGCCCATGAGAGAGAAAATTTCGTCTCATTTATTTCCGCCCCATGATTCAAAAACCATTTATACTTTATGCGCTAAGGAAAATGAACAGGCTTCCGAAATATGAACATAGACTGCTGTTTTTACAAATGATTACACTTGAAAAGAGACGCAAGGTGGCGTAAGTGTCTTTCATCTTCAAAATTATTCATGGAGATATGAAGTCAACTCTCATATTAAACAGTTTGAATTATTACGATTCAGCGTATAATACCAGAGCCACACCACTTTTTGATATACCAATTAGAAGGAGCGATTACACAAAGTTTGAACCGATCATAAAAAGCGTAAAGATAAAAAAAATTTAACTCGTAACATCAAAACCAATTTTTTCTATTCGTAACATCAAATTCAATTTTTTTTATTCTCAACATCGTGAAAAAGCATTTTGAATTGAAACACACGGCAAGAAATTTTTCAAAATGTAATACCAAAACAAAATTTATTGAAGTGTAACACGCCGTGTTTCATTTAAATAAAATTTGCGTTGGTACTACAATTCAATAAAATCTTCAAGATTTGTTACATATTTCTATGTTCTGAGTAGAAGTCTCACTTTCATTCTCGGACATTCAAATACTACTCAATTTTCTGTATCACCTGGTGAAATCAGATGATACAGAAAATGTAATAGTATTTGTAAATCGAAGAAAAAAAAATTAATTATTTTTTTTTCATTTTTCGCGATTTTCCATCATCTACATAGCAACCTTATATGAAACTCTCGGAGACTCGATATAGAGCACAAAAAGTGAAAAAAAAATACAATTTTTTCAATTCTCGAACACAGCTAAGTGGTCTATATCATCTGGTGTGATCAGAACGTAAAAATTTGTCATCTCTGTCACTCAAAACGTTGTCCAATGCTATCTCGCATTTTATTCTCTTTATGTCGTACACACAGTTTAGAGTAAGATTGTGTGCCATGTACCTGCAGTCATGAGTGCGAAATATTTTTCGTATTGTTTTTCAAACGTCACCGTCGAATCGCGTCGCATATCAAAGCAAACTTCTGTTACTTAAACATGGCAGAACGGTAGCTCGTTATCAGCACAAAACGAAATTTACATATTTTTTATAATACAAAGTCAATGTTTTTTATTCCTTTGTTAACAAAATATTGTCTCGCTTTGATATGCAACCGTTTTGAGTCGCTTTTCGATATGCGACCAAACAATAAGTTGTTTTTATTCTAGATCGTTCATTTAACATTCAACTGAGCTGCTTAAAATTACCAAAACAAGTAGTGGAACAGGTGGTAATTTCACCTCCAGTTGAGTGAATAATTACTACTGTTATTTTGTATCAAGTAGCTGCCAATAGCTGTTTTTTGCTCTACGGACACGACATGCTATATATATTCAAATGTATTTTATTTTGACCACTGAACTGTATGTTCAAAGTGGCGGTGATATATTTGCACTAACTATTGAGACCCACATTCAAAATATTATGTTGCTCGTTGTGGATCATCTAGTTTTCATTGCATATTTTTCTGTGTGCAGTATCTTACGTCATATCAAATTAACAGTTTTCTCTTGCTCACCTTAGTTTGGACGGGCCCATTTTTAGTTCTAAAACTGTTGTGTATTGTGTTATACAGTCCTCAAATGTTTTCATTCAATACTGTTATTATTGGAATTTATTGTCAAAAAATCTTCTTCAAAATCAAATTAATCCCCAGAATATGATGATAATTTTTTTTTTGATTTCTTAAATTCAATTGACTTTTAATTTCATTACTTACAATCAGAGTAAAACATTCAGAAGAATCATGGCAATTTTGTAAATGAATTTGTATAAATGATTCCAGATTGTTCATTCAACAGTTCTGCATAAACCTGAACACACTTTACACAATGAATGATTTTCGAAGACTTTTGTTGCTGTTAATGATGATTGGCAGGCCTTGACAAGGTTTTTTCTGCTTGTCTAAACTTTGATGTAACATTCATCGTTATCTTGAATTGATGTATGCATTTTTCCGGTCTTCTTTTGTTCATCGTGTTTAATTTTGTGCATGTGCGTGTGAGTGTATATACATGTTTTCAGACTACGATGGGTAGCTTCTCATTCGAATGTTTACTTTTCACGCTTTTGTATGTCATCCATGGGGATTTAAACCTCTACCAAAGTTTTTGTGCTACTGAGTTAAGTGATTAAATGACACCTCCTTTGTGTAAAGATTAAAATGCCCGCTATTTGATTTTGATCATAAATACTTTAAATGAACAAAAGTGATGTTTTTTGACATTTCGTACTCAAAAATTCCTATATATTCTTTGGTCAGTGGACACAAACAATGTTATTTCTACTACCCATTTACTGCCCAGTTTGTATTTAACCACAAACAATGATCAAAATGATTTTTTGCTCTCTAATTTTGGTTGGACTGTAATCTTGCACTACACTCTCAGTTCTTTTAGTATAAAAACGTCTAATTTTATACTCACACAGTATAATAATAGATTTATACTTGTATTAGTAAACTCATAGTGGAAGATTACACGGACACAGTATAAATGGCAGTCCTTCACTATCATTGTACTAATACAAGTATAAATGTGTCCGTAAGAATAAATATGGCAATACAAAAACGGAATCTGAAGAACGTTACATAATTTTTTTTTTTGTATGGAGTTGTAAAATTAAGTGTGACAAGTGTGCGATAGCGATTTTAACACACCATCTACATTTGATGTTTGGGAACATCACTTACGTTGATGTCTGAAAACTAAACTCGGATTCTGGAATCACATTCTTTAAATCCTAAGATTATATACATTCATCTCTGAAATTGAGATTTAAAAATGTCAAAGCAACATCACTATTAATTTAAAAAAAGTAATGAATATCAAATTTTTTTCGTATATTTACAAGTTAAAAAATCCTGCGATTTAGTTCGGTAAGCTAATGATTATCTTGATTCCAGAATCTCGGCTTGTTTTTGTGCAGAGCAATTATGTTGCTGCTGTTGCTACAATAATTTGCGGAAAAACCGCCTCCACTTTTTCTGTGAGTACTATTGAATATAAATATGATGCACTTTTAAACATACAACGAACATTTCCAACTTTAAAATAAAGAGTCTTACTTTAACTTTTCCGCACGGTGGTAGTTGCGTATTTTATTAAGAAAGTTCAAAATAATATTTGCTCGATTCTTCAAGTCTTTCAAGTGGCGTAAAGTTCGAGACCAAAAAATATGTTTCAACTTTGGCAACGAAATATTCTTTAATTTAATAGCAGAAGTACCCGAGAAAAGATTTTTCACACTTTCATGATGAACCCATTTGTACGACATTTGAAAGTATTCTATTTTCTAACAAAACACTATAAAAAATATGTCAGACGTTAATTTTGCCATAAAGATTATTTTTGAAACACTTTTCATAACTAAAGTCACAACAAATTTGGATTTTTGTATGGGAGCCATGTCTGTATGCTACCTTAATGGCGTGAAACTTTGCACAGGTTATTTTTTTCACAAATAACATTCGGAGGGTTTGGAGAAATTTCAACCAAAATCAAGAGTACCTCCCATACAAAATATTCGTTTTTGAGCCAATTGAAAATTTTGTATGGGAGGTACCCCTAATTTTAATTGAAATCTCTTCAAATTTTCAGAATGTTATTTTTTTGTGAAAAAAATAGTCTTGGCAAAGTATTAAGGTAGCATACAGGCATGGCTCCCATACAAAAATCCAAATTTTTTGTGATTTTTTCAAGGAAACTGTATTAAAAATTGATTGTATCTCAAAACTAACGTCGGATTCGGTTTTCTCGTGCCAAAAAACCCCCCAATACATATTTTTGAGTGTTTAAGTCTACATTAACTATGACTTTTGGACGAAAATTGGACTCTTTTTCATAGGTATCACTCCAGGCATGGAATTTTTTTCCATCAACCAAAGTCGCTCAAAATCTGATGATTTCTATTCCTGGGGACCCCCAATCATCCCGTGAAGTCAGATTTCGAATAACTTTTCTGGGTGGTGAGAAAATCGATGGACAAATTTTGCGTACGGCGGACAACGTACGACGTACGACGTGGAAGCGACCCACAACAACCATGCTCAAAACGGCCTGATTCGGGTTCTCTGACCTCAGAAACGTCCA
>NW_022199867.1:200703-211451 GCF_009176525.2 Contarinia nasturtii | reverse complement strand
ATTTTATATTTTTTTAGTTGTTCTTGAACGCTTGCGAACTGTTCGTGGCCAGCCTTAGTGAATATATAGCGAGTTCGACTTTTCAACACACTAATTTAGTTTCGTCACTCGCGCGATCTGCCATCCGCTGTGATCTGTTGCAAACTTGTTTGTTTGTTTTTTCACATCAGTCAGGAGTGAAGGTAAATATAATTGTTCTCGTAGCCTACTTTCATTTAGTAATAAGTGCTTTGATTCTTATCTACGAATTGTTGAAAAAATTGATCGAAAGTGAAAAATATGTTCAGGAGCACAGTGGAATTTCGGATTGTTTACTGGCGAGGCTGAACCATCATGACTAGCAACCATTCCTCAACGCCAGATGACTGTGGCATTCACTCCAAACTATTATGAGGAACTGATTTAGAAGAACCAGTGAAAGATTAGTTTTCGTTTCATTTTACTTTACCGCACAAATAGTGTAAGGTGAAAAGAATTGTAATCGGTCACCATTTTGAAAACTTCAGAAACATGTTTTCTACCTATTACTGAGGTCAGAAAACACGAATTTGGCGTTTTTAAACATGGTTTTTGTTAATCTGTACGTCGTACGTTGTACGTTGTACGTCGTACGCAAAATTTGTTAGCAAGATTGCGCTCATCGTAGAAACTTAATTTAAAATCTGACCTTACAGGATGATTGGGGGTCGCGAGGAATAGAAATCATTAGATTTTGAGCGACTTTGGTTGATGGAAAAAATGTTATGCCTGGATTGATACCTATGAAAAAGAGTCCAATTTTCGTCCAAAAGTCATACTTAATGTAGACTTAAACACTCAAAAATATGTATTGGGGGGTTTTTTGGCACGAGAAAACCGAACCCGTTAGTTTTGAGATACAATCAACTTTTGATACAGTTTCCTTGAAAAAATCACAAAAAATTTGAATTTTTGTATGGGAGCCATGTCTGTATGCTACCTCAATGACGTGAAACTTTTCACAGACTATTTTTTATAGAATAAAAATAACATTCTGAAAGTGTGAAGAGATTTTGATCAAAACTAGGGGTACCTCCCATACAAAATTTCTCCAAACCCTCCGAATGTTATTTTATTGTGAAAATAGAATACTTTCAAATGTCGTTCATCATGAAATGGGTTCATCATGAAAGTGTGGAAAATCTTTTCTCGAGTACTTCTGCTATTAAATTAAAGAACATTTCGACGCCAAGGTTTGAACATATTTTTTGGTCTCGAACTTTACGCCACTTGAAAGGCTTGAAAAATCGAACAAATATTATTTAGAACTTGCTTATTAAAATACGCAAATACCGCCGTGCGGAAAAGTTCGTCTTACTCCCGTAAGACTCTTTATTTTATATTTATTTCACAACTTTCATTTCAATTTTATTCACCTTTCTACCAAAAAAGTGAAGATCGTATTTAAAAAAGGTTTGAATAAGATTTTATGGCAAAAAAATGTGATTTTGAAATCCTACACGTAAAAAATTTATAGTGATGCAGACAGTTGCGATTTTATATTTTCTTTCAAATCGTATTACCAATATATATATTTCCAACGTATTTTAATTTTTTTAGTTAAAAAATTCTCAATCGGTAAAAAGTGTATCAGACATAAAAAAACTCTATATATATAAGGAACTTCCGTGAATTTTCTGTTGAAATATTCATCTTGTTACACGAGATATGCAATGACTTTCGGCACAGAGTCTGTGGAAAAATGTATCTTTCCTCATTTTTAGTATTTGATTCTATTTAAACATTGACTCGTCAAATAAAACGTTCATCATCAATCAATATAACTGTCTACACAATGAAAATTCAAGTGTTCGGAAGAACATTTAAGAAAAGGGAAAGAGAGGGACATCCAAGCATGTGTCTTTTCACTGTGTAAACATTTTATCATTGTGTTATCGTTTAATTCAATTTGTTATAAATGTTTCTAAAATGATTCTCACAGAATTTGTTTTTCTTTTTGTTTGGGTTTCAGCTCATTTTTATTTATTTTACTTTGATTATTCGAGTTTTCAGTATACGCACTTCCGCAATCTTTTACTATTGTTATCCATTGAATGAAGTTGATTCTATTGTAGTCTCAGAAGTATTTGTGTGTGGTGATTTTCTTTGACAATTAATTAGAAACAACACACAGCATTCCAAGCATTCAACATATAATTACAATAACAACATTAGATTTGCCAGAAAATATGTTCTGTGAATTTCCGCTCTTCTGATTTGGATCCGTTACATTTACATAGAATATGATTTTATCATCGTCATGATGACAAAAGCCACCAAGTCAATCGTATCCTACGGACGCACAATGTCAATGATTGTGAATCAAATATCAAAATTATCCTAATGATAGACTTTCACTTTCCGTGCAAAAGGAAGATCACTTAAATGCTCCACTGACAAGCATATTTACCGGGCCAACAAAATTAGTTGCTGACAGAAAATCTTCTGCAGAGATTGTAATTTTTGATAATAGGTACATTATTGGCAACTGCTTAAAAGTTACATCAACTAATGCAAATGATAAATAAGCAAAAATACAAAAAATCAGCAATGATAAATGATGGTATGTATAGCATATTGTTGTATCAATCACCAAATTGTGACAATTTTATTAACATTTTATGAGTCGTAAATTTATTAATTTTTAAAATCAGAAGCACACTAAAGTGGCGGTTTTATTTTACTCGAGGAAATTGTATTTTCTATTGCAACAAGATTTATGAACATTTTATGGAAATTTTATTATAAAAACCACAAAAATTGTTACAACCCACTTGAACTAATGACCGTACAAAAGAAAGGCTAGCATTAACGTTGCCGAAAGAATTAATGCAATATATGTGCGGGAACAATGGACGAAAATACTACTTTTTTCAACCAACCACTATACATTAGAAAGTACTGCACCTATCAGTGTGAAAAATCGTATTACACATGGGGTGATGTCTACGCTCGCTACGTTAAATGTGTGGGACTGTGTTGGGTAGAAGGGGGTTAAAATAACATTACAATCAAAACTCAAACGCAGCAAATCGACGACCCGGATAAGAATTCATCAGCTCAAAAAAACATTTCTATCTGAAGTCTCCTTAAGTATACCTCAACTTAAAAAAAGTGTACCTCAAAGTTGAAAAAAATGCAATTTGCCGTCAGGCTTCAATAACTATTTATAGCCTTTAAGTTTTTATACTTCAAATCAAGTCTACCTTAAGAGTAATAAATTAATTAAATTAATAGTTCACCTAAAAGTGATATATATTATGAACATACAGGGTGTCTCACGAAGCAGGGCCACTATTAATAATAATAATAATAATAATATTTATTCGCCGCCAAAACTGCTGAATCATGTTTGAGTGTGTACATAATTTTTTATATGTGGGAAAAAGGTATGAATCATTAATGTGTGGCACATCTGATCACCGTTAAAAACCACATCTTTTCAAATAAAATAAAATGTCTTACATCCGTAAGATGAACTTTTCCGCACTGTGATCCACAACATGCATTTATTACAAATATTTTACTCAAAGAAATCTTCTCAAAGAAATCTTTTACTCAAAGAAACTCGATAAAAATAATTTTCGAAGCACTTTTCATACAAAAACTACTAAAAATTGGAATTTTTGTATCGGAGCCATGCCTATATGATATCGTAATCATGTGAAAATTTGCAGAGTTCATTTTTTCACAAAAAGTTAACATTCTGAACGTTTGAAGAAATTTCAATGCATATTAGGGATACTTCCCATACAAAATTTCGTTTTTGAGCGAAAAATCCAAAATTTTGTTCAGGAGGTACCCCTTATATGCATTGAAATGTCTTCAAACTCTCGGAATGGTATTTTCGTGTGATGAAAATAACCTGTGCAAAGTTTCAGCTCATTACGATATCATACAGGCATGGCTTCCATACAAAAATCCATATTATTTCCTCACTTATAGATAGGCCATTAAAATTTAAATTCGGTTCTTGATGCAAATCTACGGTGGTGTTTTTTGGACGAAATACTACTCTGTTCGTCATTTTTTGTCTTTTTTCTTGAATTCAAATAATAAAGATAAATAAATAATATGCATTATACAAAGAATAGTTTCATGTATTTAACGAGAATGTTTTATAACAATCAATTCATACTCGAATATGGTGGATTTAATGTTTGACTTTTACTCTTATGCGTGTGCGGTCATTTTTGTATGAATGCGGTAAATTACGGTGAATTGTAATATTAAAGGATCCAAATGACGAAATTTTAACCGCATTGCCTTTAAATTTAACCACACACTACTCAGTAACCGCATTTACATTAAGTTTTACCGCAAATTTTTTTGTGTGTAACGTCATATTCGGTTTTCTCGTACCCAAAAACACCCCAATGCATATTTTTGAGTGTTTAAGAATACATTAAATATCACTTTTGGAAGAAAAATTTAATTTTTCCTATGGATGGTCATAGGCATCACACCAGACATGACACTTTACTCTATCAACCAAAGTCGCTCAAAATCTAATGGTTTCTATTCCTCGGCACGCCCAATCATCCTGTGAAGTCAGATTTTGAATAACTTTTCTTGTTTGAAAGTTATCGTGTTAACAAATTTTTGCGTACAGCGTACAGGGTACAGGGTACGCACATACATTCGGACATCGAAAAAACGCTAGATTCATGTTCTCTGGCCCCAAAAACACCCAGAAAACACATTTTTGATGGGTGTTAATTTTTCGACCGATTCCAATAATTTACCTTACACACTGGGTGTGTGCGGAAAAGTAAAATAGAAAAAACCCTTTTAGTGGTGACCAATGTCACAATGTGTTTCCATCATAAAGTGTGAATGCACGGAAATGGTGATTGTGAACTAATCTAGTCTTAAGTAGACATTAGGTAGAAAATGAGAAGAGATCTTTCAACATATAAACTATGCAAGGACATATAACGGGCTAGAATATTCGTGATTTCAAGAAATTTGTCAAAATAAAATTTCAACGTGCCCATACATTTTTTCTAGAGGCTGGACACTCGGATTAGGAATCGTCGTTTGCTTCGAATTCGTAAATAATAGTCGGACAAATAAGTTTTTAATTAATATTTATTTCACGGGACTAATATGTTACTTGAATGAAGCGATTCTTACTTGAATGTATCAAGTAAATGCACTCAATTCCCTTTCGATTAATTGATGAGAAGTCTGGAAGTTAAAATACGTGTTACAAATATTGATTTAAGTAACTATATTTTACGAAACAAGAAAGCGTTACTTCTTTAGATCATTTAAAATGTTACATAAAATCACAAATGGTTATCCAACAAACTAGAAAAAAACTATCAAAAACTGGCACATAAAAAAGCCAACTTCACACTAATATAGGTACAATTTATACGTCAAACTACCAAGAGAACCAACTTAATGCACTCTAGAAACACTAGCAAAACTAGATTGGTGGATAACCCCATGTCAAATCATTATTACGTATATATATCGGAAATGCATACGTAATGATTTTTCGAATTGAAACTAGAAAAAACTACCAAAAGTTTTTTTAGTAAATAACCCTATGATAATTTTACTTCACATCCTTTGCCAGATTAAAGAGATGTATGGCTTTTGACACGTTTCATTGAACGAGAAACCATGTTATATTTAACTACCAATATTCTAGTATGTGTATTGTGTATGTCGTTTGCTACATGTTTATTTTATTTGATTCAATTCAATTTTTTGGCCACCGTTATTTTTGGTTTCATGTCATTTATATGATATTTATGCAAATGCTTTGAATAAATTCGGAACAATACGCATTCATTTCGAAGAATCAAACAATAGAACACATGTACGGCATAAGCATAATATACATTCATGAACAAGAAATAAGGGCGGAATAATACTAATTTGTCGACAATTGCGGTCGTACTTGTGCACAATCTATAATATAAGCAACGAACGAAAATAACAAATATGTGGAGTTAAATTATATCTATTTTGTTTCCAATTGTATTTGCAAGTGAAAAAAAACTTTCGTCAGTCAATCATTATTTTTGAGGAAAAAGGATGTCTCCATTAACTGATTCATTTTCCAAATTACGTGTAAAATTATAAAAAATGTGAAGAAATAAACTATAAATAGAGTGCGATGAAATTTGCAGTATCAAGCATTACTTATTGTCTGCCTATACAGAAAAAAGACAGACTGAGAAAGAGAGAAAATAAAATAAATCTCAAATTTATTTTATAAAGTAAGTATATGTTAATAAAATAAAAATTACTAAAAAGGACAACAATTAAGAGACCTGGTAAGTGACTAAAGAATTCCCACCAAAATATGACTTTATAAGGTTTCCTACCAATATGGAAATATTTTAATATTAGGAACCCACATAAATTGGTATCCACGTTAGAAACCTTACAAATTCATAATTTGGTAGGAAGATCCTACTGGGAACTCAAAAAAAATTTGTCGGGTTTGTTACTAGTGTGTAGGGCTGGCTACTTTTTATCATCTCTATTGCTTAAAACTACTAAAATAAATGAAAACGCCAAACTCAAATTTTACTTTTGGCAGAAGGAGAGTAGAGGGAATTATATGAAAGCTCAAAAAGCTATTCATATTATTTTAAATTAGTACATAGTATATCTTTTTGAACTTTTGGTATCCTTTAAAAATCAAACTATGGGCATAGAAGCACTTTAATATTTATAGGTCATATTTAAACCTCCTCTAGCGTTTCCGGGCCTCCCAGCAAATTTTTAAAAAATCATTCAATTTCCCAGGTTTTTTCACGAGAGAAAAATTCTTTAGAGAGAAGGGATACTTACAATTACAAAAAATGAATTTTTAATAGAATTTCATTATGGAAGTTCTGAAATCCAAGTCAAATCCTGAGAATCTATGGATCAGCCGAATTCCACCGGATTTATACTTTGGGCCATCGGAAAAACGGTAAAAATTGATTTAACAGTCCGTACGAATAGTTCGAACATTTAATTTTCTACGAACGAACGATCGAATAAAATGTAAATAACACTACGATCGAACAGTTCGTGGACAGCTCTGAGGGCGACTAAACAAATATGTTTGAATATGGCATATTTAATTTATTTTCAATTCTTCGGTTCGTTGATGTTCAGCAAATGGCTACAAATACCCGAAACCACAATGCGTCGAATCATCACTTGATTCCGAACAAAAGCGGAATTTTGCACAAAGTATTATTGAAAAAATAGGGAAACTCCAACTGATCTCATACGAATGATAAATACACCCAGCAATTGTATTGGCATGTATACATTATCAAGTCAATGATACCCCTCACAGTCACGCTTATTTCTATTCGATATATATGAATATAACACACTCATACAAGATAATAGCACAAATAATAGTTAATATGCACTAAATTGAACGTAAATTATTTGCCATATAGCCATGTTTAATGGTTAAGCCATGATTTATAGATGATGCATACGATTAATATATTTGTTGTTTTTACCTTTCCGCACACATAGTGTAAGGTGAAAAGTATTGTAATCGGTCAACATTTTGAAAACTTCAGAAACATGTTTTCTACCTATTATTGAGGTCAGAAAACACGAATTTGGCGTTTTTAAACATGGTTTTTGTTAATCTGTACGTCGTACGTTGTACGTTGTACGTCGTACGTTGTACGTTGTACGTCGTACGTTGTACGTTGTACGTCGTACGCAAAATTTGTTAGCAAGATTGCTCTCATCGTAGAAACTTAATTCAAAATCTGACCTCACAGGATGATTGGGGGTCGCGAGGAATAGAAATCATTAGATTTTGAGCGACTTTGGTTAATGGAAAAAATGCCATGCCTGGAGTGATACCTATGAAAAAGAGTCCAATTTTCGTCCAAAAGTCATACTTAATGTAGACTTAAACACCGAATCCGAGGTTAGTTTTGAGATACAATCAACTTTTGATACAGTTTCCTTGAAAAAATCACAAAAAATTTGAATTTTTGTATGGGAGCCATGTCTGTATGCTACCTCAATGACGTGAAACTTTTCACAGACTATTTTTTATAGAATAAAAATAACATTCTGAAAGTTTGAAGAGATTTTGATCAAAACTAGGGGTACCTCCCATACAAAATTTTCAATTTTTGGCTCAAACCCTCCGAATGTTATTTTATTGTGAAAATAGAATACTTTCAAATGTCGTTCATCATGAAATGGGTTCATCATGAAAGTGTGGAAAATCTTTTCTCGAGTAATTCTGCTATTAAATTAAAGAACATTTCGACGCCAAGGTTTGAACATATTTTTTGGTCTCGAACTTTACGCCTCTTGAAAGGCTTGAAAAATCGAACAAATATTATTTTGAACTTGCTTATTAAAATACGCAACTACCACCGTGCGGAAAAGTTCGTCTTACTCCCGTAAGACTCTTTATTATTTTCTGGGAAGAGGACGTCTATTTGATTGTTTCAATTATAAATAATTTGTAACGTTTTCCACCCATTTTAACGTTGAAAAATGTAACGCTTTGACCCATTTTGGTGGTCATTATCGTGTTGAATGAAAGATAGATTATGTGTGTAGTTTTCACAATGTGAACCCGACCCAATACAACGTTAAGTTTTAATTTTGTATTTCAATTCTAATGATTCATTTGTGGCAGAAAAAATAATAAACAATTGGTATACAAAGAAATTTTATTTTTGTTTCAGCAAGAGACATCTTTTCGCATTTTTTAAACGTATCAAATACAAAACCTCACGAGGTAAAGAGCGAGTGACGAAACCAAAATGTGAAACACAACATTTCTGATATCAATTTTGTGACGAAAATAAATGATAGATAATTTTTCTGTGTACTTTATTTCATGAATTTAAATACAAATTTCGGATTCGAGACCTATTGGAATGTGTATGACATTTGACAGTTGGCTGTTGTGCATGTCAAAACGAAGCCGACAGTATTTGTTTACAATTCGCCTTGTAATCATCGCATCGCATCACATCGTGTTAGATTTTTTATACAAATGATTCTTTTCTACAGATTTACATTTTGCTGTAACACATTACAATTGTAACGAAGCATTACTTTGATGCTATTATAATTGTAATGTTAGATTTTTAGCATTACAGTTATATCTAATACAATTGTAGTAGCTATTACTCGTAATGCTTCGTTACAATAATAATGCGTTACCCAACGTTACCGGTAATGCTAGAAATCTAAAGCATACAGCATGAAATTTTGCTGAAATTGAAATGGAAATGGAAAAACTACCAATTGATTTTTCTCGCTTTTCCGATGGGAAATCGGCAAAAATAAGCATATAGCCAACTACTTTTTGACCTAAAATCCAAATCCGGTGGAATTTGGCTGATTGGTGGACTTTCAGAATTTGGCCTGGTTTCCAGAACTTCCAAAATGTAATTCCTGTATAAAATTACCAGTGACCGGTTCGCGCATATTTCTATGCCTGATAGCTATGCTATTCATAGCGGAAACGCAAGCCGCAACTCACCCGTCGCCATTCGATTCGAGCTATATTGTATGCGCACGGTCGTCTGCATAAACGAACATGTGCATTGTTCATATAGAGTGAATGGCGATGCGTCGGCTGCGTTTGCGGCTATGCTTGGCATATCTATGCTACATAGCGTATTTAGGCAAGCATAGAAATATGCGCGAACCGGTCACTGAAAATTACCCGAATAATATATATATACATGGAATTACAGTTTTACGCGCGCGCCTGATTTGTTTCATACATGTAACTCTATTCTCAATTACACATATTTGCGCACCTTTGATTGAAATTTAATGTTTCACTGACTGCATTAAATGTTTAAGGTGGTCCTGGAAAGGTCATTGAAATTGACGAATCGAAATTTGGTAAGAGAAAATACAACCGAGGGCATCGAAGGACAATGGGTTTTTGGTGGCGCAGAAAGAGACTCTTCAATCTTTTTCCTTGTTCCTGTAGAGCGTAGAGACAAAGAAACCCTTTTCCCTATAATCCAGAAATATGTTTTGCCACATTCAATAATAATTAGCGATTGCTGGAGAGCGTACTCAGAATTAAACAAATTCAATTACACTCATTTGACTGTTAATCACAGCAAAACATTCAAAGACCCGAAAACAGGCGCATGCACGAACACGATTGAAGGATTATGGAGACACGCAAAATACTGGATTTCCCATTACCGTCGACAAAATAAATTATTCGTGGGCTACCTAGCAAAATTTATGTTTTTATCGAAAGTAAAACGCAATGGTTTGGATCCTGTCAAAGAGTTTTGTATACAGGCGGGCCTAATGTACAAACGCACCAAATTTACCTTAAGTGATATCAATCACAACAAAAACCAAAATGATTTTGAAGACACTGATCTCTAGAATTTAAATTCGACTGTTCCTTTAATTTGATTTTTTTTTTCGTTATTTTGAATACATTTTTGCAAATGTTGAGAATTTTCGTTCATTTCTAATAAAATTTAATAATAATAATAATATTAATCTTTATTCACCGCCAAAACTGGCTGAATCATTTGAGTTTTTACAATTTTTTATACATTTGTTGGTGGGAAAAAGGTATGAATCAGTGATATACTATGGTAAACATCTGATCACCGTTAAAAACCACATCTTTTCAATAATAATCTTACGACCACATACGATATTCTAACGGTCACCCACACGGTCCACCAGCCCGGGTCAGTAGATCGAATGAACACTCAGCCACCATCCCA
>NW_022199867.1:123478-200693 GCF_009176525.2 Contarinia nasturtii | reverse complement strand
CGGGTCAGTAGATCGAATGAACACTCAGCCACCATCCCAGGCTGCACGGTAAAGGTAAATAGACCGAATGGGGCCGCCGAATTCGCAGTGGTCACTACGCCCCCCATGGCCAAAGTTAAAATTACATCTTTATAACATATAAATGAATAAATGAATAAATAAACAATTAGCTACGTCTTACTGTAATAGCCAAAAGTTATCCCGTCAAACAGCAAAAAACACTTATAAATAGTTAATATTTTCAAATTGCACGCGGATACGATGAGTCGAAAACTAATAAATAAATATAATTTCAAATACTATATCTATATAAAAAAATAAATCACAATGTATCACATTTGCTCGTTTAAGAAAACAGTGTTATAATTGGACACCAATGACAAGTTAGAAAAGTGATCATCGCTTAAGGATAAAAGTCGATTTTTGAAAGTTGATCTCTTTGATTGCATCGAAAATAGTTCGTGGACCCTATTTGACATTCTGCACATTTGGTTGAGTGGAACGGATGGATTGATTCGGAAGAATTTGTCATTGATTTTGAAGTACTCGACACTTCTCAAGTTATGTCCATTTTGATTGCGGGCCATTTCAGTCTTCAGTGATGGGCAGTGAACGTTGTTTTGCATCAAGTCGAATATGAATAAAATTGATGCATTTATACGGCGCCTTTCGAGTGATTGCATGTTTAGTTTGCCCAGGCGAGCGCTGTACGATGAAATTTTGTAGTCATTCGAGATGTTTGGATACTTTGAAGTAATTTTCGCTAAAAATATTTTGTTTTTCGATTCTGTTCTCAAATCGTAACGGAATCAATTTTCTAATGCGCAATAAACAACATGAGATACGTGCGCCACACAGATATGATACTATTTGATATAAGACGCAATAACCATTTTATACTCATCGGTGGAAGGCAAATACTCTTTTTACATTCAATTTAACCGAGGAATAACTGAACCAAATTTTTTTTTATAAAATAAAAAATCTAAAATCGCACCACAGATAACACATTGTGTCTCTAAACTAAAGTTATGCCTTTTGTTGAATAATTTCTTCCGGTAACTCATTTTGAATGAGCAATTTCATGGGTTAGGATTAAAGTGAGCTCAAATTTTCATGATTGAGATTTTTTTATATGAAAATTTGAGCTTACTTTAATCCTAACCCATTCATTTGTTCCGACACTGGCATTTTTGTTTTAACCAACCGACCAAAGAACAGTTCAGATGGTGTTAGCTTCATATTTGCGACCGGTGTTGTGTTGTATTCCAAGATATTGGAATTGATCCACTTCATTTGCTTCATAAAATCTTTTCAGAATGTTTTTTGCTATTGCCACTCCCTTTTCAGCGAGCATCACATTAATAATATGTCCGGATGTTTTGTTGTTCAATCTTGCTGAACTCAAATAGTTCGAATAAGCATCGAATATTGTAATGAAATCGTGACCCGCATACTCAAATATATCCATGGAAACAAATTTATAAGGATATTCCGGATTTTGCTCATGAACCAATGGTTCCTTCTGATTATTCCGTTTAAATTTTTCACAAATGTTGTACGCTGCAATCATTTCTTTAATTTGGTTATTCATTCCGGGCCAGTCGAGAGTCGAGCGCTATCCACATAAATACATTGTGACGTCACACATCTTACACAGAAACGACATCTTTGTAAAACAGGCTAACTACAATGTAAAAGTATAGCGAGAGGAGAAGGGAGTAAATAAAAAGGGGAAACAGATACGTTTGATTTACATTGTAGTTAGTCGGTTATTAATAGATGGCGTTTATATAGTGTGCCCTTATTGCGCTTGACTCTCGGGGACAGTAATACAACATTCTTGCTTGTGCAAGTGTTTTTTCAATTCCGAGATGTGGCTCGTGAAGCCATTTTGCAATTTTACGTTACAATTCCGTTGGAATGACCCATCTGTGATTTAGAAATAGTACGTCATTTTCAAAATCTAATTCCGATTTAAATTTATGAAATTGTTTACTCAAATCATTCAAATGATGATATCCGGGCCAACCATTTTCGACATAATCACAAATGCGTTTGTAATTTTCGTCGGATTGCAATATCTGCTCGTAATATTTGTAATTTTCATGAATCACTCCTGATAGTTCAGGTAATTCAGATACTTCCGGCAACTGTGCTCGAGAAAGGCATTCGGGCAACAACATATTTTTTCCGGGCTTATATACGATCTCCATTTTTGGATATTGTAATAATGACATAAACATTCTCTGTAATCTTGGCGTTACATCATCAATATCACATTTCATCAACGTTTCAAGTGGCTTGTGATCACTCTCAACAGTAAATTCACATCCGTAAACAAGGTAATGAAGCGTTGGCACGCAAAAACAACCGCCAACATTTCTTTTTCAATTTGTGCCCATTTTTGCTCGGTTTTACTGAGTGTTCTCGATACAAACGCAACTGGATCACACATGCGCACGGTTTTTTGATCAGGGGGGGGGGGGTCAAATTGACTTTGGTCTCGAGGGGGAAGGGGGTATTTATATGGAAAATAACAAATTTTGCATGAGAGAAACAAGTAAAAATGTGTGTTGGCGAGCGAAGCGAGTCGAAATTTTGCAAGCTTGACTTCAAATTCAGTGTATTTGTTTATACATTTATATTGCAAATCTGAGAAAAAAAATTCTCAGAGGGGAGTCAAACCGGTAAATCTCATAAAAAAGTGACAAATTTTACACAAAAGTGACAAAGTGGAATTGTCAAAAGTCCCCAACATTTATGTGTGCGTGAACACAATATGTTTTTATATGAATGATTCAAGGTTGACATATAACCAACTTCATGCTAGTGCTAAGAATCATAATTTGTGAATTGATAGAAATTGTGAAAATCAAATAATAAGTGAATGTTTATTAAAATATTGTTAGTACAAAAAATGTTTAAAAATTTATTTTATTCTAAACATATTAAAAATTTCCAAAATAATTAGTTCATTTTTTCGAAATATCAAAGAAATTTCAAACATCATTTTCATTCCAAATCTACAAGTAGCATGAAGTTGGTTATGAATGGTTCGCTCGAACAGCTGTTTTTTGACATTTTGTTTTGTTTGTGTGTGAGTAAAAGGGTGTAAGAAACTGCGTTAGGGACTTTATAAGGGCATTTGACATTACCTCTTTTACATGACAAATGTTACACAAAAGTGACAAATGTTACACAAATTTTGACAAATGTTACACAAAAGTGACAAATGTTACACAAAGTATCAAATTAGCAAAATAGATGGAATAGTGTGTAAAATGCAAATAACGATTTTTCAAAAAAAAAAAAAAATATTTGAACCATTGAATCGTGTCATTGAATTGTGCAAAACATTTGAATCAGCACATATCAACAAGGAAATTTTGGATTCCAACAAACAAATCGTCGCAGCTGTTTCAACGACAAATGTGGTGGCGATTGGACACCGTTACATAAAAACAACTGTCCAGCCAAGGGCTTTACATGTCGATGCGGCAAAAGAGGTCATTTTCTCCGGATGTGTCACAGCAAAGGCAACATATTGGAAACAAAATCAAACGGAAATTTAAATGGAAAGGTCAGCACCGTTAACTGGAATCACATAAGTAAATTAAATTTGGAAAGTAAAATTTTAGAATACACACTTAGTAATAATCGAACTTATAGAATAAATTCATTCGGAAAGAAAATCAAACGATGGATCAAGGCATACAAATTGGGATCGCTTATAATTGACTTCAAACTCGATACACGTGCAGACGTTAACTGCATTACATTGAAAATTATTAAGAAATTAAAAATTAAAATGAGCAATGAACAAAATGACTTCCCGGTATTTGATTATAGTAATAATAAGGTTAAAATTTTTGGCACAGTCAAATTAAAATTATTGGATACAAAAACCACCTCAGAAAAATAGCTTATTTTTTTGTTGTGTATGATACATTTGAACCGATACTTGGACTTGAAGCTTGTGTTGATTTGGATTGATGAAGCGAATGGATGTTGATTCAATTAAATTGGCAGATTCTGCGGAACAATTTGTCAGTAAAAATTATGACATTTTTAATGGACTAGGAAAAGAAAGCAACGAAATGAAAATATTTTTTTTTTCTCCTTCATTTCATTGCTTCAAATTGTTCCCCGCCAGGGATATCAATGAAATTCAATTCAAACTGAAAAATTATCGAAACATTTACTTTATTTTTTCCTCTCCTTCATTTCTTTGCTTCAAATTGAAATTAAAATAAAAATTGGAATCCAAACTCAAATATTTGTTTTTACATTTGCATTTTACACACCAATCCAACCATTTCATCTATTTTTATAATTTGATACTTTGTGTAACATTTGTCACTTTTGTGTAAAAATTGTCACTTTTGTGTAACATTTGTCACATTTGTGTAAAATTTGTCACTTTTGTGTAACATCTGTCATTTTTGAGTAACGTTTGCCGGCTGCCGTTACGCATATCAATGTAGTTTCCAATAGTATATAGTTTTGGACGCCCTGAATGACCCAATTCGGAGGGCGGGCGTCAGAATAATATAAAAATGAGCCCTTCGAACTGGGTCATTCAGGGTGGCCAAAGCTATATACCAATGGAAACTACATTGATATGCGTAACTTTCGTGAATTTCGTAGGGGGAAAAAAAAATATTTTTGAATATATTTGGGGGTATAATAAATACATAAAAAATTTCTCTCGTCATTCTGAACAACTTTGTAGTACATTATTTTTTGATCCGACCAAATTTCGACATGGTGGGGTATTCCCCTGCTCTTATGGGGCCATTAGGGCAGCCTTCATTTTCACAATCTTATTTTTTCGGCACTTTATATCGATCTGTATAGGTGACATCAAAAACTTTTATTCACACTTTTCTTTGTTTAGAAAAAGAAAAATTTTACTCAACATATATTTTTTTCTATGTGTCTTATATTTATGTCGGTCATGAATTTCCTCGTTAAATCCAAAAAAAAATATTTTCTTCGAAAAAAATTGAAAAATGTTTTTTTTTACAATAGTTCAAAAATAAAAAATTTCCCTCAAATTAATATTGTTTACTAAGTGTCATATTTATGTCGAATTTAATAATATCACGGGGGACGGCAGTATATGTGATATACCGCACATAGGGGAAGACGGGGTAAACCGACGCACGGGGCAAACCGACGCACTCAAAATATCTCGGAAACGACAACGCCAATATGTCAAGTACACAGCGAAAGATGTGTTTTTGGCCACTTGTGTTATAGTTTTTGGCCACAGATTTCATCACTGATCTCAGCTGAATTTTACACAGTTGATGTCGAGTAATTTCGCGGTAATATATACAATTTTTGATATTATTTGTGAGTTTTGTGATATCGAAATTGGAAGTTGAACATTTATCACTCAGCCATAGACTAGTGGTTAGCGTGCCAAGTTTGTGAGCGTGAGGACACGAGTTCGATTTTCGGTCAATTTTGAATGGAAGTGTGTTTTTTTTTTTTCATTCAAATCATTTGAAACTGCACCAGTGGCAAGTGTTTGATGGAAAATGACGATTACCATCAATTTTTAGTCGATATGGTTGTGCGAAGATATTTTTATTTTAACTGAAAACGTCATTTTTCAATAAATTCACATAATGACCTACCGAGCTCTTGCGGCACCATCTAGCGTTGAGCTATCGGCATGAAACTTTACACACGTTATTTGCACACCATATGGAAAAGTATTCCGAGGTAAGAGCGAAAAAATTCCAACTTTTGTGTTTTGGGGGCCAGTCTAATACATAATCGACATGTCCGACATAAATATAACACATATAAAAAACAAAAATAATTTGAGGAAAAAAAATTTTTTTTTATTTTTTTTTGAAAAAATGATTTTTGTGATAGCATATTGACACTACAATCATATTTCAAAATCAGGGTATATCATTTGAACCGACGTATTTCCGACATAATTTCCATGCTTTTATTTTTCACGACTAGTCGTCGTTTCGGAAAATAAATGAATAGCCTCGACTTTATGCGAAAAGTCCTTTTTTATTGAGCTTCCTGGGTACCGACATATTTTTTTTTAACCGACATAATTATAAGAACATAAAAAAATGACTTTTCAAAATTCGAAGAAAATTGTAGATACTACCGAAAATATCTTTCTGAAATTTTAAA
Organism: Contarinia nasturtii; assembly: GCF_009176525.2. Classification (NCBI taxonomy): domain Eukaryota; kingdom Metazoa; phylum Arthropoda; class Insecta; order Diptera; family Cecidomyiidae; genus Contarinia; species Contarinia nasturtii. Next base: position 194,522 of record NW_022199867.1, on the reverse strand, counting down.
GACGATCGGATAAAAAATGATTATAGCTCCCATACAAAAATTCCAATATTTGGAGTAAAATCATTTTTTCGAAAAATGTGTGAATTTATGAAAATGAAAATTCCAAATAAACATGGCACAATTAGATTCAGTGAGTTACACTTATTGTATTAAAAATGGCTGGAATCATTCTGATGAATCTGCGGTCAAAATCATCCTACACTTAACTTGAACATTTTCAGCATGGATAGGCACGGAAAAGATTTAAGGGGGATGGTGAATTTTTCGATTTTTTGAAATTTTGATAAAAATTCAGACCAGACTCAAGTATACTTTTTCGAAGCGTAATTCGCTAAAACTTTGCTAGGCTTAGTTTATCAGTGGTCCTAACCCAGGGACGGAGTTTGGGTCGATTCTTTAAACTTCGAAAAAATTTTGGGCGATTTCGTGCGGAATTGCCGAGTTTGTACTTAAAATTAGCGTATGTTTCGGAATATATATATAAGTAAAAAACACTTCTTTGGAAGTTCTCACTGTGGCGCAATACTGCACATGAAATCTGAAGATGACCTGATATAAATTTTCAGTGACGCTTGCAATCAAATACACAAACAATTTTTATATTGCGTTGCCTCTTGGGCATTATCACAATGAAATTTTCATTTTTAATTTTCTAACCAGTAAAGGTATCGAAGTGTTACTAAAAGTTTTCAATTTCACCTATATGGATCGATATAGAGTGCTGAAAAAATAAGTTTGTGAAAATAAGGGGTGCACAATCGGGGTAGTAAGGGCAAGGGAGTACCCCACCATGTCAAAATTTGGTCGGATCAAAAAATAATGTTGACCCAGGGGGTTGGTCATAATTCCAATTCGGAATCAGCATGCCAAATTACCCTAGAAATGATATTCGTACCGAGCCCATTCACCCCAAGTCTCCCAACAATTCATTGCCCCATTAGTAGTACACCATTATTTTGAGCACTATTAAAATATGCAAAAACCCTTCAAGCAGCGGTATCGATTTTCATTTCTTTACAGTATATACAGTTTGTCTCATATATTATTATTATTTATTTATTATTCAGCAAAACAGCATACAGTTTGTTTAAATTACAATGTAATGAAAATGCTGGCTCAAAGCCCAATTGCATGTTGATGACTTAAAATTAAAATGAAAATAAATAAAAAAAATTGAACATGTCACGATTGAACATTTTAAATTGCAACGAATTATTTTGATTCAAGTTTTTTGAATATTTAATAAATAATCAAAAAATTTTTTTCGAAAAATGTCAAGGCTCTAGAATTACGAATATCTATTGGAACATTATTCCACATTTTAGAAATGCAATGAGCAAAAATATTTTCATTTGAAACTTTTGAAATCTTCATAACTTTTAAACTAAATGTATCTATTCCTGAACGAGTATTATTTTAATTTTTTTGAAAAATATTATTTAAATAAGATGGAATTTTGTTAAATTTATATATGAAATAAAAAATTAAATATTGACGACGATTATAAAGATTTAAAGTATTATGTTCATTGAGAACGGGTGTTATTCTGGAAAATCTATTTACGCCGTAAATGTAACGAATACAAAGTCGATTTTACACTTTTTTGGTCCAAAATTTCTGAAAAAACGTGAATGAGAAAAATATCGATTCTAAGGTAATTTTTCATGCTGATTCCGATTTTTAAGGTTTCAGGTCAAAAAAATCACATCTTGAGGGGTTTGGACCCCAGACCCCCTTAAGGGGTGGGGAGACTTGGAGGGCAGGGGTCCTAAAAAATTTCTCTCGTCATTGTGAACAACTTTGTAGTACATTATTTTTGATCGGATGAAGTTTTGCAAAATTGGGGGCACCCCCACCCCCCTGGGGAAAAATTCAAAATTATGCTCAGATAGAAATTTTCTGTTTTTTACCCCCAACATACCCCCAAAGGGTTTTTAGAAATTTTCACTCCTTCATAGTGAGCCTGATATATGAGAAACCCTGTATAGAGTGACGCAAAAATACATATCACATATAAATATGTGTATATGTATGTTGGTATTGCGACACCCGTGATTTTTGCTCTTTTGGTTTACCAAACAATTCTACCAACTTGAGATGAAAGTCATACCAACAGTCCATATGCGTTGACAAAGATGAATAACGAAAGACATTGTGCAAACACATTTTTTTTTTATTCTTTCTTATATAAAATATGGATTTGTTTCAATTTGTGGCATTGTTTAGCGATATGTGAACATGACACCACCATGAAAACTAAGAGTTAAATATATGGCTTTTAAATTGAAGTTCAGGAGTCCGCATTGGAATAGAAAATTGTGTAATTGGATAAGCAAAAAAAAAGTATTAATGGTTATACGCATTTATAACACATAGGTGAATTGAAGTTAAATGACAAATATGCCGTGTTTTACGCATAAAACTTTGATGACACTTAAACATCGAAAAGTTAAGAGAAAAAATGTTCGAGCAGTTTCATTCGATTCACTAACTTGATTCAGTAATTTGTATACCAAAGTACGCTCGGCATGATGTCCCAAACCAAAGAAAAATCAAACGTACAACACAAAGAAGTGAATAAAACAACGTTCAAAGCAACCGAAAATAAAAATTTATTTGTTAAATGAAATTCAAATCTACAGAAGCAGACAAAAGGTCTGAAATTAAGCACTGAATCCCTAATGAGAAAACACTTCACATATGAATATGGTAACTTGAAACATATTGACTTCTGTTCTTCGTAGTTGCAGTGTGCATATTTCAACCAAACCACGGCATTGTGCCTGACTAACCAAGCAATCAGCAGATCCTGTTCCGATCATACAACTGGTACTATTAATGCGATGCTTTACCATACTTGAATACTCGCAATGAACATTTCGTATACAATACAATGAAACAATAAACTTAATAAAATGCGAATATACATATGACGAGCTGCCAGCTAAGCCAGACACTTTGCGGTGATTTAATATTAAAAAGCGAGTGTGCACACTTTCTCTTGCATGTAATCTATCTCAAAATCAAAAACGAAAAACCATAATCGAAAACAACATGAAGATTTTGATACTATTGCCATTGCAATATGCCTGTTTCGATACATACATATATAGCGTATAGTATACACAATCAGATCATTGGTTTTTCGTGAATAACACAGTATGTGCAGTGCAAACCTTGCAAAGCATTCCATGGACAATTGATTGGTACGCATTTTAAAATGTTTCACTTATATGAACAGCAAGAGATGACTGAATCTTTGGTGTTGTTGTGTTCACCGAGATCCGTTTGGGTGTGTTCGGGTTTCGTTAGATTAAAGATTCTTGGCTTCGCTCTGATGGAAGTAATGTGTTATGCGTGTACGGTGTGATTGGCTAAATTCGCAACGGGTGGTCAGCTTCGTCAAAAACTTAATTTGAAAATGCACAATAACAACAACAAGAGGAGAAAACGATCGAGAATAATAAGCGAACGTATTACACCAACCGGGCGACATAAATCGAAAGCCAATGAGCAACAGCACACTCATTCATACACAGGTATTGGCTACAGATGCTGCGGCCAAAACTGACAGTGAAAAAATCTGCTGACTGAGCCTTCAAGCCGAGTTCTAGAATGTAAAAAAGCAACAATTTCAAAATAAAATTTATAGAAAAACAGAGAGACGGTGTGCATTGTTATGCTTTGTGCCGCATCACCTTCTTGAATTACATTCCATTCATAAACGGCCTTTATTTATGCAGTACACCGCATGCACGAATAATAATGTGCAACTACCGCAATAAATCGGGAGCGCATGACGAAATACACACATTTACAAAACAAGCAACATCATTCCACATTTCTTTTAAAATCCCACCTTGTTTTCGTGCTCAGGAAACACAAGAAATTTCATTAAATTTATAATCTTGTTGGTCAGTGTGCTCTTCTCATCGATTAATTTATTTGCTTTTGAAATACAAATAACAATAAAATTAATAACATTAACAATAATAATAATAACAGCCACAATACATTTCGCTTTTATTTTTGCATGTTACTTTTACGTCACTTTTAAAACACTAAAATTAACACGTTGGTCACTAAAGTATTTTTAAGATGAGGCTGCAAGATCGTCCTAATTCATTCATCAAGACGAAAAATCTCCTGACCCGTATAAACCGTGATAAGTCCGTATTTTTTACAATTTTTCAAGTATTCAAAAAGTTTGGACTTTTTTCTTGTCAATAGTTAGTAGATCCACCTTTTTCAGAATTATATAAACATCCGATGGGAACTAGTATCGTATATTCCCCATACAAATTAATTTTATCGATTCTACGAATACGACATCTGTTAAAAAAGATACCGATTTTTGTTACTACTGTTGCTTTGACACAGCTCGAGCGAACTATACGGCTATGGCTGTATTACAGACGAACTAATACAAAAGAACACACAGACTCCGATCCTGTGTATGCGTATGTATTGTAAATTTTGCACAAGCCGCTACGATTGACGACTGAGTGCAGAATTTGTAATACATACGCATACACAGAATCGGAGTCAGTGTGTTCCTTTGTACGTTTACACGAGCTGTATTAAAACACCACTAGTAACAGAAATCGGTATCTTTTTTAACAGATGTCGTATTGGTGGAATCGATAAAGAAAAATCTACGATATTAGCGCTCATTGTAAACATCATTTATTAAAAAATTTAACTTATAAATCAAGTCATTTTTGTGGAAAGCATAAAATATTTCAGTGATGTTCTGAGGCAAATATTTTTGATGTGATTGAAAAAAATTGATTTCGCCTGGATATAAAAAATTGGGAAGCTTTATTTAAAAAATCAAAGCTGTGTATGCAAAAAATGACTATCGGTTAAAGACTTTTTTGGGTAGAATAAAGTCATAAAATGAACCTTTTAATCGTGATTTGATCATAGAGAGATTGGAATATATCACCAAACTGTATTAACTTTGAAATAAAATGTCTTTCGCGTGTCAAACATCGAGACAAAAAACATTTAACTCTTTAAGTGAATGGCGGCAAATTGCGTCCAGCAGCGAAAACAAACAATGATCAACATGATATTAGCTTACTGGTGCGATGCCACTCATCAAGCACTCAATTCCATAGCTCAAGAGTCACTTGACTTGCATTTCAACACACTTTCAACAAAATTAATAATTCATTGTCTTTCATTCAGCTATAATTACTTACTACGAGTCTCTCTATGTGTGTGCTTTGAATGAGAAATGAAAAGTATCCAAAGCAAGTAATTTGCCCTTCTATACAGCCGCCGTTACCAAAAAGACAGAAATTTTTGGCTTTAAGCGGCCATACATGCATTTGCATGCCCGCTTTAAGATGCTTTTCTCGTGTAATTATTCAATTCATCTAAACAAAACTTTTGTTAAAAATTTCCTTTTGCCTCACGTCAAAAGTATTTTGCGTATTCCATCGTTTCCTATATTCTTGTGTTGTTTTGCTAAATGTGCTGAATGAAAGAGAAACATTCAAAGAGAAAATTGTGCATATATTCAAGTAATTACACCAAGATAACAATGCGTCATAATTACGATCTCGGTTTTTTATTCTTTTTCAACCGTTTCCGCTCATTTCTTTAACCACTTTTTTCTTTATTTGGTGCTTCGCTAAAACAATCACAATGATGCTTTCGCAATTGTTTCAGTGAATATTTTGAGTCCGAAAGATATAATGTGTCTGTTCTCCTTGATGTGAGTATGAAATGCACTGTTGTGTCTGTAAATGAATTAAATAATTGTTTTTCATTGCTCGGATTGTCTTCTTGTTGATATGAGATAATGAAATTAATATTTTGATATGAATACATTTGAATTGAATTTGTTTTATGACGATGCTTACAAAGCGGTCCATCTCTTTGCTCTCTCTTTCAACACATCAGTTTTCATTCTTACCACAAATATTATGATGATGAGTGAGTTTTAATGACAATTTTCGCTTTGAAATAGATTGTGGCAGCCGACAAGAAACTAGCTCCCGATTCTTTGACATAATAGGCGGCGCAAAGAGAATAAAGATTTTAAGCTGAAAGGAGCTCTCTCGATGAATGTGTTGTATTCGCAAACAAATATCAATTGAAAAATAAAAATGACAACAATTGAGAGATAGAAAAAAACATATTGTGTGCTTCTGCTGTTGTTGTTGATGCTACTGCTAAGAAGCTGTTTATGTTGGGGCACGTGTCAGACACGATCTCTATATTAACTTCTTTCACATTGTTTGCGGTTTGTGTTGTTCGTTGTACTGATGAGTTTGATTGCATTTTTAGGCATTTACACTATCTCATCAATAGCGCCCTCCAAATCTACCATTAAACCAATGCATATTGTTACTGCCACTTGAATTTGCTAGTGTCATCGCCGATCCGCAAACGATTCTCTCGATGAGAAATGTAATGTTTTGTTAGCGATTTGTTTAAAATTATTTTCATTTTTATTAGTTGGTAAATGTTTTGGAAATGACAATGACTAGGGTTTTGATGATAGAAATATTACCCTATTTTAATCGTATATACAAAAATGTCTATAAGGCATGACAGATGAGGGAGATTTTATTCTGAATTTTTCTCATTATCGACCCACAATACGAGCCAGATTCTTTTTGGTCACGTTATTTTATCATAATAAAACTTCTTCTGAATCAATCTCCAACACCACATCACTGTAGTCACTACAGTGTAGTGTTTATGTTTTTCTTATATTCTCCACTATATTTCCACATGTTTGATTCCTGTTGATCGTTCTTCAAAGCACTTGTGTGTACTTATCAGCGATGACATATGACGAATGTTACAAAATCCCAAAAATTGAATTAAGGCGATTAAAATCTAATGAGAGTACTATTGCAGTTGATTTAAGTCACGTGTGTTTTGACATGAGTTTGTTGGTGCATAGATGCGTTTTCGCACATTGAGGCATCCAATTTTTTATATGTTTAAAATTTATGTGGGAATATCTAAGGCTCAACAAATACTATTTTTTTGTCTCTTCAAAATTTATCGTATAAATTACAAATTCAATTTTAAGATGATAATCAAAATGCACCAATGCTTAGCATTGTGTTTGTTTTTCGCATTCGTTACTCCCGTTCACTTTTTTCTGTTTTTTCTTCTTCAGTATTTGCCAACAATGTGGCGGCGCCGCGCTAAATAACAAAACAAACAATTGCTTGTTTTCGAATCGATTGTATGATATTTAGAAATTTATGTTATTTCTTCTATTTGTAAGTCACATAAGTACTAACCAAATTTGTTTGCTTGAGAAAAAATAAAGTATTTGAAATAAACAGTTTTTTATACCATACAATGTTGCTAGCTAGCTATCTATATCAGCTATTGCTATAGGGATGTATAAATAGCTGCTATTCAACGCATCTCTTCGCTCGGACGCTGCGAATACTCGACATAACATACAAGTTTTATACAACCATTTGCTTATAGTCTTTAAGTTATAGATTCGAAATATTAGAATTGGAAACAACATCACATCCTATCGTTGAACATTTCGATTAAAACCTACCTCCAATGTTGATGCAATGCGCTTAAAAAGATCGTGATTTGTAAAATTGTCACAAAAGACTGTGCTGAATCCAAACATTTTATTATGAAATTCAAGCTTTTAAACAACGTACAAAGTTAAAATTTATTAAAGTAAAGCTCATGTCAACCGTCCTCAAATAATTTCAGTTACTTTATCATATCAATTGAAGAGAAGCAGTAACAAATATCTTCACATAAATGTTAATTATTCTAAAATTATATTGATTTTTACAAATTGATTAAGGATTTTGGTAAATTATTCAATATTATAACACTCAGAATTTTTTTAAACTCTTATGCCAAATTTGTTTATACAAATTATATAATATATATATATATATATATATATATATTTTATTATATTTGTTTGTTTTATTTGTTTCAATTGAATGTTTCAATTAACTATGAAAAAAGGTTTTAATTTACAAAAAATTCAAAACGTCTATTGTTTGAAAATTCAGGAGAAAGAGAGAAATATTTTCTAATTCCGACCGATTTATTTATTAGCGAAAAAGGAAGAAAAGAAGAGAATATTATGTATGACAGTGGACGTGAAATGCATGAACTGTGAAAATTTATCGGTGTGTGCTAAATAACTTTATGCTGTAAACAACGACAGTAAAATTTGCGAACGTATGTTTTTCCCAGTTTCATTTGAATTCAATCGCTTCTATGGCTTTGTGTATGTTTCCATAGCCGGATAACAATTCATCTACAATATATGTCAATATGTTGTGATAAATTGTTTATATATTAGACCCCCTATTAAAGTGATTCGTTTTGGAAAATCATTGAATTTGAAAAAAGTTCACTTACACTCAATCACTATACCAGATTATTTTTTTTTCTACAATTTCGCCAAACTTACATTCAGTCCCTCATCGAATTGGTATCTTTATTAGCTAACATTATGCGAATATCTATTGTAAAATTTCCCCCTTTTCCCAATCTATGTCCCAATAATCAGTGCAGTGCATTTTACTCACTCAGTTGCGTTTGCATTGTTTTCTTTCAAATTTAGTTTCAATTTGATTGAAGAAAAATGAAGAAACAAACAGTAATTCGATGGAACCTTTTATATTCTTTTATAAAAGAATACATGTATATATATATTCATTCTTTTTACATTATAACAATTGTGTGTTGCTGAAAAGAATTTTCCGCTTTTACTCACAAATATACACACAAATAGCGGATAATATTGAATTTGTCATAGGGTTAAAAATATTTTGATCGATTCATTGTAAAATTTGAGAAAATTCCAGGCGGATTTTTTAACACTATATCCATTAAAATGTTGAATTTCGACATTTTGAATTGACTCTAAAGTTGAATTGAGCCAAATACACAGTACCGAAAATCCAAAATGCATTGATATACACATTAAAAGAAAGAGTAAGATGAAAAACACAAAGAAATCTCCAAGCAACGTCATTTTCAGACACACCAATTTTATTGTTTTCAAATTGTACTCTTAGTAAACGAAAAACTCAGAAAACTTTGAGACGATAAGCGTAATAGTCTCCAGATAGTATATACTTCTATAATTTCTATTCAATGGAATCCAGAAGACGGTTTACGATAAAAATAATGTATACCAGTTTTTTTCAAAATCAGAAAATAATAATTAAATTTGAATAATATAAAAATATCAAATAATTAAATTTGATAACTTGTTTGTAGCATATATGGACACTCGGCCAAATGTCGGACTATTTGTTTGAATTCTCAACTTCAATTTAATATTTAACACTTTTGCTTTCATCTAAAAATATCATTCTATACACAATTCTACGCAGAATTTGATTGTAACATCGTCCTAACATCGAAAATTCCAAATGTCGGATATTCGTCGTCCAATTCTCGGCTCCCAAATCTCGACATATTTCATGAATTTTCACTGCGAAACTTGAACAACTTTAAGTTTTGACAGCTCATGAATGCATTCTTTACATTGAGGTATACAATACAAAATATCGAAGTTGAAATTATTAGATTGATATATTTTTGCTGCATAATTAATTTTATTTATTTTTTCATAATAAAATGGCAAAAATATTTAAAAATATTGCGTTATTTCACTGATCTATAATATTTTTGGTTTGAATTTAGCAACAGATATTTTGACAGTGTGAAATCTCAGGGGGGGGGATGTGTTAAAATGAATTTGGTGCAGGGGGTTGTTCGATGTTGATTCAAAAATTTTTTTTTCTGGAGATCACTTTTTGGCGAAAATCCCTAGCAAATTGAAAGAATTTTACACATTTTGTCCTCTTGCACAAAATTGGAGAACAAAAAAAAGGGTCTTCACTTTTTTAATCAAAAACCCTAGCAAATTTGAATTAACATTTTAAAAATTTGCTCCAGATGTGGGCAGAAACCCAAATAACCCATGTTTCACAATGATCCAAATACGACTTTAACTGTCACATCCCATGGTCACATCTATCAAATCCAAAGTGTTTCACTTGAAACTTCGGTGCTTTATGTGTCGGCAATTGGACGATTTATTCCGGAATAATACTACAGTGAAAAATGAAAAATAAATATAATTGTTTCTCTTTATATTTTCAATATTTCTGTTCAATAACTAAATGAAACTATCTACAATTTGCAGACATATTTTTTTCCAAATTAGTTATTTTTCATATAAAAAATGCATTTTACCGGCTTGTCTCAAAATGACATAGTTTTACTTTTGACGTGATAAAAATGCCAAATTTTTTTTGAACATAATTTGTGAAAGCAATAATAGATTTTTGATTAAAATTTGGATTATAATAAAGAGATTTGATATTGATCTTTCATAATTTACTTTTTAAAATGCAATTAAAATGAATTTTCAATTTTTAATTTCAATTCACCTCTCGTTATTCCGACATTTGGCAATGTACTGTACTCCAAACATTTTAAAAGTTTTGTTTAAAAGAAATTTGAGGTGAATATCACGAAAGAAATATAATAAAAAATAACAAAACTCAAAAAAAAATCTTCTGAATTAAAAAAGTGAATAGGAAATCGTTAGTTTGAAAGCGCTTTTACATGTCACATTTCAATAATTAGGGAAACTATATGAAAGGAGTTTTCTTTTTAAATAAAAAATGAATTGCCGTCGGCATCACCAGTTGGGTAATAATAAATTTTTCGTCAAATTAAGTCTGATGAAAAATGAATGAAACATTAAATTATTAAAAACATCTTTCCAATGTCAATCTTCAAACCGAATGTGTCAATTGCCATTTTCAGTAAAAATATATAAAAATGACTTCAATTCGGGCAAACAAAGGTAAATAACATGATACTAACATGCCATTAATATTTGTTACATTACGTTTGGAATAAACTTGAATTTCGCAAAAATCTAATTCAAACCAGGCAATCAAATACACATTCAAGGGAGACCCATTAACAATAACACCGACGTCGGAACGAAGAAAGACCATTTACCGCCCATCAAAGATTTACTTCATGTTAAGCACAAAGTTGACTTAGTGTCCGTAGTAATACTCTCGGGTAAATAAATATTGGCTATTATTTTGTTATAATGTTTCGTGACATTGAATGGCCAATACTATAGTATTGATCAATACTAGTGAAATAAATTTTCTGAGGAAACGAAATATGTCCATTTATTGATATTGTCGCATTAGTCACACAAATTCACATCATTACCAGTAAAATCCACACAGACGACACACACATTTATTCCAAGTGGCCAAATGATTGAGTTACTATTATATGTATTTATGTTTGCTTTTTTCCATCAAGTTAAGTCGGCGAAGCATTAATGTTTTCCCCTAAAAGACTGACCAATACACCAATCGGTTCTTTTCATTTGTGGTATGCGGTTTAATAAACAGGAAGCAATTACCTAAAATTGACTTGATTGGCTGTTAACACGTGTATCACTCAAATTGGCACAAATTCAGACGTCCGCCATTTGAACAACAAACACACAATATTAAATTCATTTTTATTGGTATAAACCTTTATTCAAAGGCTATCGAATAGCACATTCACTTTACACTGAACGAACCATTGTCTTCGATTTTTCTTAGTATGTGTCGAACCTTCAAAATCATGTGCTGGACAACCGAATTGTCGATTTCTTTCAACTTTCTCTCAATCCATCCAACCAATTGTTGCTCGTTTCAAGTATTTTGCATCTTCGCCTATAACATTCATCCAAAAACAGACTAGAAATAATTAATTTGGTGTCTTTTTGGGAAATTAAAAAGATGGTCCTTTTATCATGGAAATGTCATATTTTAAGAAGTGAGCCATTAGTGTGGTTTTTTCTGCTTGCAAAGCAAAATTTTGTCTTAAATCAGATAATTCTCAATGAATTCTATCGATTTCAACAATAATTGGTTGATAATGGAGCATGTAATGGAGGTTTTACTTTACGTTACAGCACAAAAGATCCTACCATACAAACACCCGTTCATCAAAGTTCGGTTTGTCGACGTCTCTAGCCTTATATAGTAGTGCTCTAACGTTATCAATGCAAAAGAAACCACTTGCACTTGATTAATGGTTCGATTTGGCAATGAATGTTTCACTGTCCAAAATGATGAATTTTTCAGTGCAACATGCTATAAGGTGAAGTAAACACCCAATTTTTGACAACCTTTGGAATTTTTTTGTAACTTATTTTGCTGATTACTAATGATCGTGTCTAAATCTATTGTTTTGGTACAAATTTGGATGTGCTGTAACCATAAAAATCACCAAAAATGAATTTTTGCTTGACCAACCCGGTTTTCGGTACTTGATGACAATTTTGAAGGGTTTGACCATTTAATTTGGGAATACGAGCGGACTTTTGGCTTTTTCTAGAATCTTTATATTCATATTAAGTCCATGAAAATCGATACATGGTTCGAAGACAGATTGGTTCATCTTTAGACACATGCAGAATTTGTTTTGAACTTAGCTGTCTAAAACCATTTGAGACACTTTTTCGTAAATCCAATTTGTACGATATTGCGAATGGATGTATTTCGTCGAAATGAGTTTGATAGTAGTCTTGAGGTATTGCTTGCCATGTGCATTGTTTGATATTTTGGTATTTGTTATTGCAGTGTAATAAACGCTGTAAGTTGTGCCAATTTGAGTGAGACACGTGTTATTTAGTATTCTTGTAGCCGAGAAAATAAAAAAGAACAAATCACTTTTGTTAACAGAAAATTATACTGTTTTCACAATTATTCTCGGGTACCAAATTGTTTTACTCGATGAAGAAAAAGTTAAGTTTCAGGAATAAACAGAATCTCGGATGATGATGAATAATGCTATACAAACTAAATGTTGTGAGAGAAAGTACAACTTCAAAAAATGACTTCATAACAAAAATGATTATTTCCTTTATAATTAATGTTTTACCCTATAAACATCATCAGTTCGACCCAACTTCGTTCGCAAAATAACCCATTGCCAGGCACAAATTCACCTTCAAATTTGAGGCCGGATTTACGTGTAGTTTCAGTCATTTTCACGGTTGCCATAGCGTCTGAATTTTACGTGTGAATACATGGAAAAGAGGAATGACAATCATTAGTACCAGTCGAATTGTATATGAATTAATTTTTTTATTAATTAAAAACTTTGCTCACTTGCACGGTCTTCTTCCCTTCGTACTATAGTTGTACTGTTACTAAACGTACAACAAAGCCACAAAAATGTGTCAAGCTTATAAGCTATAGCTAAGCTAACTAATCTTTATAATATTTGAATTCAATTCAGCTGTTTGTCAGTTGACATATTGTTTGCATTCTCAATGAATCACTAGTTCGCCAAATATGCGACAAAGTCCTGCGTAATTTAAAGCAAAAAAATTTCAAATATTGTGTGTATAAATTAATTTTGAGGGATTTCTACCAGATGGCGTAACTTGTACTGTAACGCATCGGACCATACTGTAACTTTATTCACGTGAAAGCCACATCATTTGACATTAGTTTTCAGAATGTGTTATTTTGTCAAAGTGTAAACAACATAATTTTTTCGCTCACAATCATGTCAGCATATGTGCCAAAAAAACAGCATTTGCGGGAAGTTTTACTTTTCTTCTTTAATTCGAAGAAAAGTGCCGCTGAGAGCCATCGATTATGGTCGGAAACCTATGGTTCTGAGCATAAAATATCGATTAAAACATGCGAGTACTGGTTTCGACGCTTCAAAAGTGGTGATTTCAACGTGGAAGACCAAGAACGGTCAGGTCAGCCAAAAAAGTTCGAAGATGCAGAATTGCAAGCATTATTGGATGAAAACTCGGCCCGAACCCAAAAAGAACTCGCAATGGAGTTAAATGTAACTCAAGCAACCATTTCCGGACGTTTACATGCCATGGGAAAGATTCGAAAGCTAGGAAAATGGGTACCATATCAACTGACTGAAAATGAACTCAAAGCACGAATCACAGCATGCAGAGAACATCTCAAAGAACACAAAAAACATAGTTTTTTGAGTCGAATTGTCACGGGCGATGAAAAGTGGGTCTATTACGACAACCCCAAACGTAAAGGAGCGTATGTTGATCCAGGCCAACCAGGACCATCGCAGTCAAAACTAGACATTCATTGCCAGAAGGTTATGCTGTGCATTTGGTGGGATCAAAAAGGTGTCGTGTATTATGAGCTGCTAAAACCAGGTGAAACGGTTACAGCCCAACGCTACCGCATGCAATTAATCAAAATGGAGCATGCATTGAAGATTAAACGGCCACGGATAGCGTCTAAACAAGACAAAGTTGTGTTTCACGATGATAACGCCAGGCCACATCGAGCAGACATCGTTAAAAAAAAGTACAAGACTTCGGTTGGGATCGGCTTGATCAACCCGCGTACTCTGCAGACCTTGCTCCTTCTGACTACCACTTGTTTCGATCGATGCAAATGGGCTTGTCCGAGATATCGTTTCGAAATCCTGAAGGAGTGCGAAAATGTATCGATGAATGGATAGCCTCAAAATATGAGGAATTCTTTCGACGCGGAATCGACAAGGTACCAAGAAGATGGGCGGAAGTCACAGCAAACGATGAGCAATACATTGGTTAAAGTACTCATTCTTGTTATTTTAAATAAATGTTTCTTTTCACACAAAAATCCCTCAAAATTAATTTATACACCCAATAAATTAATTGTAAAAAGTCATAATTATTTCAAACACTGATTTCCATGATGAATAACGTGGTGATGGTGGACGCAATGGGTATGACTTCAGATGATTATTTTCTCCGATATCAAACCACCCAGCCAATCTTTTCACCTTTTCGTCTCTTCTTTTCTGTCGAGTTTCTCAATGGAATCGCGTGTTGAGTATTGTGATTTTTTCCTTCAAAATTCAAAATGATAAAAACAATTAGTTAAGAAACTAAATCTTTAATTGCATTTCAAAATATCTGGGCACCAATCTTCAAATGATAATCGGCATTTAAATCATAACGGCACAAGAGCAAAACTGTTTATTTGCGGTGGGTGATTGTTTGTTGGCTGTTTAAAGTTTGGGTTTGGATTGTGACGAAATATTTCCTGAATGGTATTACATTGTGCGGCATCTAGTGTTGGCTGCAAACATATGCGAACACTCGTTCGTTCGTTCGTAGGTTTTTTGTTCGTTCGTTCGTTCGTAGCTATTTTTTAATGCAAATATTAAGAAAATTATGAAAATATTAAGAAAATTTGAAATAAATAAATCGCTACGAACGAATGAACAAAATTTTTATTTTTCAAAATCTACGAACGAACGAACAATTTTTTTTCTCCGAGTTCTAAGATAAGAACGAACGAAAGAACAATTTTTTTTTTCAATTCCTATAAACGAACACAATTTAATTTTTTAAATGCAACGAACGAACGAACAAAAATGTTATTTCTATTGCCTACGAACGAACGTTCGTAGCCAACAGTGGCGGCATCATTTTGAAAAGGTGCTATTTAACAACAACGATTCAAACCAATGATCCTTTACGAAAAATTGCATGCATTTTTGGCATCGCCTTCCAATTGTGATCAGATCATCCAATAAAAAATCGATCTTAGAGTAGAATCTTTCCACATTACCATTTGTCAAGTCCATGAATCGATATGCTATTACCTTTGCATTTCTGATATCGATGCCATCGAATCTTTGAGCTGCTTTGAGCATTGCTGTTTTGATTGCGATGTCAGCATCGCATTCAAAAGATTGCCTAAAGTCGATCTTCACACCAAATGGTGAGATTAGTTTTCATATTTGTGGCCTGGCCATTGAGACTGTTCATCGCTGAAGGAACTCTGGCGGTACGGGATCTTTGTAATTATTGTCGTAAATGCTTTTGGACAGTATCGCAGTGAAGCATTCGATGAAGAAGTTTTTTGGATCTGGTCGCAAAAAGAACTGATAATTCTCATTATCGAGTGATTCATTGAATAAAATCAAAAGTGACGACAATTTAGGCAATTTCCGTCATTTGAAGACTGTGCTCAAACAATATTTGCGTTAGAATTGCTGCATACTTGGGTCGAAGTATTATTTGCGGGCCACATTTTATTGCAACGGAATTATTGTTTTGATTTTCATCCTCACCATCATCGTTGTTATTTCTTTTCCATTTCATTCTAGAAGAACTGATACAAATAAATGATAATAAAAAATATACACAAATTAAGAAAAAAATGAATGAAAACTGTGAATATATCCGTTCCACACCAAAAAATGCAATACTGTCACACGATGCGAATGCTCTGAATACAGAGCATATTTTAAATACATATAAATATCGTTGGATTTGGTTTGACACATACCCAGCGCGCCAATCGAAAAATGTCAGAGATTCGGATGCATTTCGAAAATTCGAAATTGTTATTCTATCACGTCAACTATATTGACGACATCATAAAATTATTCTTTTCATTTTTTTTTATTTTTCTGTTTTTTCTTAATTTTTTTTTGAAATTTTGATATTGTTCATTAAAATTTGAAGTTTGAAAAGATCTTAGTTTTTAAGGAGAGTTCTTTAATCTTTTTCAAACTATTAATTAATAACTTTTGAAATGTAACTGTGGGCCGACTTTGAGACACTAAAATGTAATAAATAAAGAAAATTAATCATTTTTGTTATTTCGAAAGCATTTTTTGTTTGGATATTATTATTATTATCATCACTCTTCAATAAATTAAATTAAAAAAAAAAAATAAAGCTATTTAAAATCCATATCAGGTAACTTGTCAAGGCAGTGCATTTGAATTTATTTTTTAAATTCAGTGAATTTATTTTTTTCTTCTCTTTGAACTATGTCAATGGTCTTTGTTCATGATCTGGTTTTGTTTCCATCGAATCAGTGAATTCAGTGCTTATGCTGTATTTTTAAGCTAATACAAATGAACCATTTTTGAGGTAATAATGATAAAAATGATAAAAATGATAGTGATATTGAAAAAAAAATTATTCAACCTGAAAGAATATTACCGTCGATTACAATGGTGGCTGTTGTTACAAATCAGTAATAATACACTTGTTGTCTCACTCTCGCAAACATTTTTGTTTGAATGCACAGTTAAGTAAAAGGTATATGTTACCGTTTCGCGACTCTATATACATACGGTGTTCATGTATCCCTTTCAGAAGCGCGCGCAGCCCATCACGTCAATGCGTTCAACCGACGATTTAATAATTTTGTGATTATGAATCTTTATAATACATGTTGTGTGTTCATCAATGCGACAATGTACGATTGTTGGATTACAATTGGCAATCGATGTATACAAGCCCAATAAACGAGAGCCGAGCTGCCATAGCAACAGATCACATGCAAACGGTAGACAGAATATGAACATGCGTTTTAACCCCATTGAAGATTACATTATTGGAAAATGTGATTACAGGGAAAAAATTGGCACAAAGACTCGGCAAAAAAAATCATTCCATGTACATTTTTCATTTTGGTTTGTTTGTCTCTTCGATTCCAACCGAAAATTATTTCAAATCACATAAAGCGTATAGTGTTTTCTTGATACACATACGCACAGATACATAAATACAATGAAGAATAGACTATATCTATCACCGGTCCAACGCTACTCAGTCAATCGAAGCAAACAACAATTAAAACTCAACGTCGCATACTGCTATTGTTATACTCGGTTATTTCAAATGATCATTAGAGAGGAATGCATTTAATACATTCAATCTAAATATTTTTCATCTACACTTCTCATCAAAAAAATATCTCAGTTAAATACTAATGATGCTTTTGATAGAAATGATGAGCATTCAAATGATGGGTCTTTGTTAGTGAATCTATACTTAAAAGTAATTTCCCAAATTTGACAGAACAATTTTAAATAAGAAACTTTTCGAGAACATTCATATTGTACACCTGTAAAATCACCAAAACTGAACTGAACCACGATAAATAGATTATTTAAATTACGCATTTTTAATTAAGATATTTGAACCGTCCTGAAGAATTTCATTTTCGTTTTTATCAACATGTATTAAAAGAACCATTGTTGCAACAATTTTCACTCAAATATTTCTGATTCTAGGAAGAAATGAAAAATAAGAAATAATTAAAATAAAATATGATGGACACGAAAAAATTATTTCTATTTTGTTATCAATAAAATAGTATTTAATTCTTCCTTCTCCTAAAAAAATCTTCAGCATTATTTCGAAAGAAAATCACATTTTTGTATTCAACGTCATGTGCACGCGAAAGTTATTAGCAATCCACAAGAATGGAAGTAGTGCGGTCTTGCTTACTGTTTTCCGTAACATTCCGTTCGGGATGCGTATCAATACCCGCGCTTTATTCAGTTGTTTATGTCTGTGTAATGTCGCATACATTCATATTGTGTGCGCTCTTTTATACAATTGGGCAAATTAAACTAGGTACCACCTATTGTTGTATATTTCCTCATGATGTTCCGTGTGAATAAGACAACAAATACTCTTTCTTCAAACAGTAGCACGCATGTCAAATTCTATGGCGAATAGCATACTTCTTTTTTATTTAAAACGATGGGGAACGTTATTGCTGCCATTTGATGATTGGACTTACTGTAAACATAGAAACAAAATCATACAGTACAATTGAATGTCCAAAAACGAATATAAAACTTTTCTTGGGATTTTATTAAAATATAAAAATATCAAATGAAAAAGGAGATTAGCGTTACATATTAATGAAATCTCGATAGAAGTCTCGAAACATCGTGTGTGACAACGGAAGATAGTTTTAGATTGTAAAGAAATGAAAAATACCATGGGCAACATCGATATTTTTTTGTTTCTACCTTGTCTGATATATATTATCAAATTAAAAACCTCTATCGAGGTGAAGAACGAGTGACGAAACCAAAATTTGAAATACAAAATTTCTGATATCAATTTTGTGACGAAAATAGTTGGTAGATATATTTTCTGTGAACTGTGAATATAAACTTAATATACATTTGTATATTCAAAACGTTGCAGAAATTCTCTCCTTTTTACTTTGAGTTCATACTGACGCAATGAAGCAACGTTCCGAATATACAAATGTATATTAAGTTTATATTCACAGTTCACAGAAAATATATCTACCAACTATTTTCGTCACAAAATTGATATCAGAAATTTTGAGTTTCAAATTTTGGTTTCGTCACTCGTTTTTCACATCGATAGAGGTTTTTTATTTGATATCAATAGTTTTGTAAGCGCTATTTTCAATGTTAAAGATTCAAGAAACATGAATTTGAATCTTTTTCAAATACAATGAAAATATGGATTTTTAGGTTATTTTTGGATAAAATCATATAAATTGTGGTTCATAATGGGGAAAAGTGGTTTTTTCTGTGGTGTGTGGTATGCATATTTTTTTTTATCTTTGACTTGGGGCTTAAATTGATGAAATTTTCAAGAGAACATATGCTGTCTTTTTCGAAAAAATGCCCGTTATGTGTGCGGGCAACGGTCAATTTTTAGTTTTTGGCCAATTTGGCCACCCCCACATGAAATTTTTAAGTCGCAATTGGCACCACTCGCTTACTTTAAGACCTTTCGAACGAATTAGCATATGTCCTGGTTATGTCAAGTCTAGGTCCCACAGCGACCGTATGAAATATTGGCCATTTTTGCAATGACCTTTTGCATAGTTTGCCATTTATACTAACATTTTTGTAGATTTCTTTTAAATTCATTTGTGACTAACCGCATACACCTCTCCCGATGATAGTCCACCTTCTGGACTTGTGGAAGGGGACACAAGATTCAGTATTTTATCGATCTTATGCGAGGAGACTATCAAACATTTGTTGTCGATATTTTGTTCAATTTTGTTTGGCTAGTCACAGAGCATATCTACAGAGTCATTGGAGTACTTTTTGACCCATAAAATACTTCAAATGTTAAAAGTAACATTTTTTGTCATTTTTGGCCATATTCGCACTACCGAAGGTCATATCTTAAAAACAAGAATTTTCTGGGATATGAGCTATGCGGCATATTATAGCTTAGACTTGGGCCTAAAATCGGTGCAATTTTCAAAAAAATCATTGAGTTTGTTTTCGAGTTATTGTACGTCATGTGTCCGGCCGAACGGTACCTTTTTGGTTTTTGGCCAATTTGGCCACTCCAATTTTGGACCACAAATGACACCATTCGATAGCTCACTGTACGAGGTGCATGTCCGGGGTGTGTCAAGTGGATGTGCCTCGGTGACTGTAGGGACAAAAGTCAAAAAGTGACTTTTGGAGACCGGCCACGGCCAACATGGCGGTCAAATCGAAAAGTGCCGGAACAAAAAAGTCTTAGTTTTTTGTGTACTTTAATCCCAGAAAGTTTCAAAAAGATCAGAATCGAGTACGCAAAAGAGATCAGAATCGAGTACCTGGAAGCGAGCAAGTGTTCAAGCATGCTCGAGCATGTAATAAACCTTTTTTTAGCAACCGGAGTAGCAGAGAGTAATTTTTAAAGACTACTTGCTTACTTACTAGCTGCTCGCATTGCTCCAAAAAAAGCAAAATAAAAAAATTGACAAAAAATGCTAGCTTTGACAAAAAATGTTGTGTGTTTTCTGTTTATTATTATTTTAATATTATTTTAATTTTTCATCTTCTCATAAAATCGCTTTATATTTTATTAGATTTATCATAATTGCTGCTTTTTTGGAGCAATGCGAGCAGCAGCAGCAAACTAAATAAAGACATACTCGAGCAAGCATTCGTTTTTGTGACACACATACCAAATGACTTTTATAGGAAAATTATATGAAATTTTTAAAATAATATTTTTTTCGAACGGATTGATCAATTTCGACGGGGGTCGTTGGAAAGGTATTGAGCTCTAGAATCTGAATATTGATGTTTCAGGGGTCAATGACCTCATTTAGTGCCATCTATGGCCGTAGAACTGAATTTTGACCCTTTTCTTGAAAGGACCATATTTTGAAGACAGGCGGACCGATTTTCAAACTTTGACATTTTTCCTTGATCTATGGCCCAAGGCCTTTCCAACCATACATCAACCGGGGCCAACGGCCTTCTAGGTCTGGATTTCGTATAATTCATGTATATATAGCGAGTTCGACTTTTCAACATACTAATGTGGTTTCGTCACTCGCGCGAACTGCCGTCCGCTGTGATTATTATTTATATATATATATAAATACGCAAGCATCAAAAGTTTTGTACCTCTCCTCGCCACAATTTTTATCGGAACGAAATTTCAAGCATACCGTTAGAAAAGTATTGACGGTCTATACACGCATTGCGTGAACCACATATGAATGGGTTAGGATAAAAGTGAGCTCAAATTTTCATATAAAAAAATCTCAATCATGAATGCCAATCACGATTTTAATTGACCGAATGCCAATCACGATTTCAATGATAAGGAATTAGAGTTTTTTCATTCTGATTTCATCAGATGATAC
Source organism: Contarinia nasturtii (assembly GCF_009176525.2). Lineage (NCBI taxonomy): Eukaryota > Metazoa > Arthropoda > Insecta > Diptera > Cecidomyiidae > Contarinia > Contarinia nasturtii. Next base: position 173,055 of record NW_022199867.1, on the reverse strand, counting down.
AGAAAATTGAATAGAATTTGTAAACCGAAGAAAAAAAAATTATATTTTTTTTTTCATTTTTAGCGATTTTTTTAACGGGAGACCGCTGAAATAAATAAAAATTCAACATTATAAAAATGTAAATAAAATACCAACTTGATAGGACTTCCAATAAAACGGGAACTTATTTGCTTTGAAAATAAAACACCACCGTGCGCAGCGTAAAAATAAAAGTTCAACATGTTTAGAGTGAAAATAAAAGACCAACATGAATCATGTTGCTCTTTTATTTTCATCTCAGTTTAGTTGGCCATTTATTTTTACCGATTTCATGATTGAGATTTTTTTATATGAAAATTTGAGCTCACTTTTATCCTAACCCATTCATATCGTTGTTGTTGTGTATCTTTTTGAAGCACGAATCAATTCACACTTGCCATATGTACAGTGTGAATTGATATGGGTATCAAAAGGAAGCACAACAACGATATATATTTATATATTCTCTCTCTCTCTCTCTTTCGTTCTCTCCCTATTTTACTTTTATTTTATTTTATTATATTTAATATTATTTTTTAATTTTTTTAAAATTATTTTTTCATTTAATTTTAAATTTTTTTAAATTATTTTGCTACAATTTTGATATTTTTCACAGAGTTACGAATGATGTTTTCCTGAATATAAAATGGTTGGACTCCAGCAAATGAATAAGAACCGAAAAATTATATTTTCTAATTTCTTTTTTGCGATTATTTCAATTCCCATTAAATGTTGCCATCGATCGAACAAACGCAAAAATACACTGACAAAACTAAGGTTATAATTTTGACAACACCGTGTTGTAAATGCTTACATTCCAACGAATGTTGTGAAGTAGCCAACAATTGTTGTCATTGTGAATACGTACAATGGCATATATTATATGTATTCACAACGACAACAATTGTTGGCTACTTCACAACATTTGTTGGAATGTAAGCATTTACAACACGGTGTTTTCAAAATCATAACCTTAGTTTTGTCAGTGTATACCCCTAATATAAAAAATAAAAATCTTACTAATATACATCCCTATCGATGGTGCCCTTTTCGCTCACATAGGTTTCATAGAAATTTAGATAACAATTGAATTGTGTACACCTTGCTCTTTCCCAGTACTAAAGTATTCAATGAAACATTTTAAGCACATGGAGACATTACATTTCTACATTCATACAATACACCTATTCAACGTTTGCTACCTTTTGAATAGCAACATTTATTTGGTTTGTTTCTTTTCGTCTGCAGAAAATGTAATAATTCTTTTCATGCCATTTTGTTGTTTTTTATGTTTGTGCAATTTCTATGAAATAACAACTGTATTAAAAATAAGTCCATTGTGGAATATACGTATGTATTTGTACGAATAGTTTTTGTAAAAAGTCCACACGAAACTTCTCGCAATTTTTGTGAAACAATCTCCAAATACTGCAACCATTTCCAATGGTACTGACAAAAATTTACATTACCCAAAAAATAAAAATAGATAATCTAATATATAATGTCGCACTTTAATATTTAACATTCGAAAGGTATTCATCCTTTCCATTTCGCAAAAAAAGACCCAAACACCACGGTACCCTCACTTCCCTTTTATATATTATATGCTTACATATTACACAGTGCATACAAAAATATTTTCTAAATTGAATGAAAAAAAATATCGAAAAAGAGAGATATGAAAAGGGAAGCAAAATAGAAACAGAAGAAGTGAACATCATCGCACAACAGTTAGAGTCAATTCAATTGACCTATGGAAATAGTTTGTTAAGATCCTTAGATTTCTTTGGTTACCCCCTTTCAGTCATTTCTTTGGCTTGCACAAAGACTAAATTACATATACACGTATTTCCGTCAATAAAACACCTTGTGTATGTGTTATTCATTACCTACAATGAAATACAATGAAAAAAAAAAACGGTTCCAACGGACCAATTCATAGCAACAATGAGCAGGCAACACGAACAGCATGATGCTAATAATCGGTTATAAACAAAGAAAACGGCGGCATGAGCAAAATATTTTCCTGATTTTATCAATGGCTAGCAGTCACCTTTTATTCGCCAAAAATTCATGACAGTATTAAAGACACATACGTACATAAGCTCAGACCTCAGCATTTGCTCGAGAACAATTTTTGATATTGTGTCATCAAATTTGGAACTTTAAGATCAACTCGCATCGAAAACGTGAGATTTCTAGCGAGATTCATTCCAATGCTCTCATCGCAAGGATGTAAACGTGATTATTTTCTTTTTTCTCTACCAAATTTTGAGCTACAAATATTTTTCAACATGTGTGCAAAAAAGGATATATCGATCAGTTGTTACCTGCTTGTATGTATCAAGGCGACTTATTTTATTCTTTTTATGTTAGTTCATCTCCTATTGTATTCTAGACCTATTCTTCGGCATTTTTCTTACTTAGTTGACGAATGTCACACAAAACAATAGCAATGGTGACATTTACAAATACGCACACAACGACACGATCAAATAGACAATACAATGTGCACAACAATCACAAATACCTTGAAGAAAATTTAACAAAAACCATACCACACAAAGGACACACTCACAAAAGATTGTATAAGAACAATATCCTTGCTACAATGGCAAGAAAGTGAATAATACAATATCAGGATATGATAAACACAAAAAAGAAATTTTAGTATTTAGATCCGTACTGTACAATTTTTTCATTGTGTCTCGTTTGTATGCAATACAAGAGTTTTATAAAATCAACATCCATCGATATAACGATCATTCGTAAATATGAATAGATTTGTAACCAACTTTCAATAGATTTTACTTGACTGAAATTTACTTTGATTGTGTGCGGCAATTTAACACTATTTTATATAGATATTATAGGAAAAACAACATCCGATCCATGAATAAAAATAATAATCTATAACCCTAGAAATAATTTTCGCAAATTCCAGAAAACTTTAGAAATTCCGAAAATTGTACAAAAAAACAATCATGAATTTCTTAGTTACTAACTTGAAAAAACAAAACTGATTTACAGATATCAAGTTTTCTCTAGGGGGTAGACACGTGGAATAGGATTAGACTTTTTATAATCTTTATTCACCGCCAAAACTGGCTGAATCTTTTGAGTTTATACAATTTTTTATACATTTGTTGGTGGGAAAAAGGTATGAATCAGTGATATACTATGGTAAACATCTGATCACCGTTAAAAACCACATCTTTTTAATAATAATCTTACGACCACATACGATATTCTAACGGTCACCCACACGGTCCACCAGCCCGGGTCAGTAGACCGAATGGCACTCAGCCACCATCCCAGGCTGCACGGTAAAGGTAAATAGACCGAATGGGGTCGCCGAATTCGCAGCGGTCACTACGCCCCCCATGGTCAAAAGTTAAAATTACATCTTTTTATAATAAATAAATGAATAAACAATTAGCTACGTCTTACTGTAATAGCCAAAAGTTATCCCGTCAAACAGCAAAAAACACTTATAAATACTAAACATTTTCAAATTGCACGCGGATACGATGAGTCGGAAACTAATAAATAAATATAATTTTAAATACTATATCTATATAAAAAATAAATCACAATGTATCACATTTGCTCGTTTAAGAAAACAGTGTTATAATTGGACACCAATGACAAGTTTGAAAAGTGATCATCGCTTAGGGCTAAAAGTCGATTTTTGAAAGTTGATCTCTTTAATTGCATTGAAAATAGTTCGTGGACCCTATTTGACATTTTGCACATCTGGTTGAGTGGAACGGATGGATTGATACGGAAGAATTTGTCATTGATTTTGAAGTACTCGACACTTCTCAAGTTACGTTCATTTTGATTGCGGGCCATTTCAGTCTTCAGAGATGGGCAGTGAACATTATTTTGCATCAAGTCGAATATGAATAAAATTGATGCGTTTATACGGCGTCTTTGGAGTGATTGCATGTTTAGTTTCTCCAGGCGAGTGCTGTACGCTGATATCCTGTAGTCATTTGAAATATTTGGATACTCCTTGAGAGCAAACATTGAGAATTGACGCAGGCACGATTCGATTTTGTTCTTGTGTATCTCATGGTACGGGAGCCATACCAAACAGCCATACTCCAATATTGATTGCACGAGAGCACAGTATAATGACTTGAGAGTATTGACATCAGAAATATCGTAGCAAAATCTCTTAACGAATCCGAGTGCTGATGTAGCTTTGACAACGATTGAATCGATGTGTTTTATAAAGTCGAGTTTGTTGTCAAAGATGACTCCCAAATCTCTTTGTTCACTTACTCTCTTGAATTTGTGACTGCCATAAGAGTATGAACTTACGATTTGATCTCTCTTTTTTGAAATTGACATAACAGAGCATTTGTCAAGATTTAAATGAAGTTTGTTTGCTTCGCACCAATTTTTTAATTTACTGATTGCAACTTGAAGTTTGATACAGTCATTGGTGTTAGTGATTGATGTTGCCAATTTCAAATCGTCAGCAAACAGAGAGATAAAAATGTCGTCATCCCTAATGGCATCTACAATATCGTTGATAAAAAGCAGAAATAGGGTGGGGCCCAAGTGACTTCCCTGAGGAACTCCTGAGTTTACGACAAACTCACTGGACTCCATTTGCCCATATTTCACGAATTGACGACGATTTGACAAATACGATTTGATCCATTCGATTAAGTTAGGAGGCAGATCGAAGTTTTGTAGTTTTGAAATAAGAATCGAATGATCAACAATGTCGAATGCCTTACTGAAGTCAGTATAAAGAACTTCTACCTGCTAATCTTCGTTCTTTGCCTTGATAGAATAGTGCAGGAATTCTAAAAGATTCATCGAAGTGTAAAAATTCGAGAAATTAAAGTGGAATAGAGAATTCAGTAGCTGGATTCACATGGATTCACTAATCCCGTGTATGGAATAGCGAAAATGGGTTAATACAAAGTTTTTGTAATCGATAGTACAGAATTTGATAAAAGCATTGAACTTGTTTTGAGATAGTAATTAGTTCTTTTTTGAAATATTTTTTAGTTCAAAAGTCGATTACAAATTTACAAAACAATAGATACACTTTCTCAAAATTTTATTGATAAAAAAAATAATTTTAATTATCAATAACAAAATGTATCCAGTCGATATAAATAAGTTTTCAACAAAGTGAATAGTGGCGAAATGTGACATCACATTTGACAATGAAATGACGGATTGGTGGAATAGTAGGATTAGTGTTTTTATATTGGAATCATGGTTTAATCGTTTGTGTCTCGTAGAGAACGCCCGACCGATGACCGACCGAGCCCCACCCGAAAAAAGTTCGCATCGGGCGGGATTCGGGCCAGATGCTTTGGGTGATCGGATTTTTCGGATATTTCGGATGTTCGGTATCATGGGCGTCCGAATCCGATTAGCCCGAAATCAAGCGCTTTTTTGGAAATTATTTAGAAAATCTCGCGAAAAATAGAAAAAAATAATGTTAGAACCATTTTTTTCACTTTTTGTATCAGTTAAATCTTCTTTAAAAAATACGGGGACCTTAGACCCGAAAATTCAATAAATACCGAGTGCCCGAATTCGGGGAATCACGGGTTTCGGTAAAAAAATTAATTTCGGGTCGGGCTTCGGTCGGACTCGGGCAAAACACAGGAAATTCGATCGGGCTTCGGGCCGATTTTTCCATCCCGTTGCGACCTCTGTGTCTCCCCCCTAGAGTTTTCTAGATATTTTTAGATTAGAAAAAATGTCCTTAGTATTAAGAAAAATAATTGCCATGTACTTTAAATGAATTTATATCAAAAACTGAATGCAAAAACATACATTAGATTTAGATATATCTATAGATATTTATTACTGCTATTGATATATAGATTGTTGTGGCAAATTCATTCATTATCGAGCATATGTTGACGGTCAATATTGGGGTCGGATTTGATTCCCGGTGCCAAACAGTTTTCAATTGAAATGGAGCTTGATCATCTTTTCAAATGTCAGTGTTTAGTTGCCAGTTTTTGAAACATACTTGAAGTTTTGACACTAAACCATCTGAATTCTGAATCCATTGGAATATTATCTGGGTTGGCTGCATTCAATCGATTAACAAAATCAGCTGCATATTTACGCAATTGTTGGTACACTCGGTTGCTTTTCACGGTAAATTCTATTGTGATGACTCATCTTCACTTGGAATACAATGCTGACAAACTTTGTAACGATCACTTTTGGTTCGTCGATCGAATGGCCGGAAACATTTTGCAAAAGTTTGCGATGTATTGTATTCGTCGAGCAATCGTACGATAAAATTTCCCAACTTCTTGAAACTGTTCAATAGTCGTCGTAATCCCGGATATCGCAATCGTTATTTAATACCAATTGGTGAGTTTGGAGCTATTTGAGCTGCACCAATAAAAACGAGCGCCGACTTTTTTTTCGTCAGTGATGCCGCGATTTTGTCACTGGCCCGATTCTCTTCGATGCATATATCGAGACGGAGTTGTTGTGTACACCGCCATAGCTGGTTTCATCATTTTCACATAATAAGCGATGTAACACATCCAATGTGAACGTCCTTTCGGTGATGGAAAAAATGCATAGCGTTTATAGTCGAGCTCCCGTTGTTTTTGCAACAATTCAGTCCATTGATCGGATTTACGCTTGCGTTTTCCATATTTCGCTTTGAAATGGTATTTTGGACCATCAATTGTGATATTTTCCTGAGATTTACGAACAAAAAATCATAAAAGTAAACAAATGATAAATAAACAATGAATTTATTGTTTCTTACCTCGTTACCGGATTGAACGTGTTTGCGAACGATGGCGTTCCATGTACGAACTCCTGGATCGATTCCAAGCATCAAACTCAAAATTATCAAACATAATCAAACTCAAAATTATTGTACTTCTCTTTGATGGCGTCGTCATCAAGTTCCGGTGTATTGCGTTCAGGCTTCACGAAACATAACGAAATTGCCACACTATCGGTTGCCACAGCAAAATCCAATTCCTTACCGTTTCCAAGTTTTGAAATTTTTGGCATGTCAAATATTAAATCCCAATAGATAGCTGGATTGCTATCGTATTCAGTTTTTTCAATGTTTATTGGCTGACCGCGTTTTCCTTTTGCCAATTTCAATGCTCCAAATTTGCTCGCAATCAAATAAAAAAGATGGATATCGATGCGGATATGTTTCATATCGAAATCGTGGACTGGAATTTCTTACCAGTAAACATCCCCATAAAATTCCTGATGGACATCCATATAGGGCAAAGTTGTAGCCCTTAATGAGATAAACATTTTTTGTTCACATTGTGACCCCCCATGAATTTGGGGGAAAAATTTTGATGCAAAATATCTTATTTTGGAACCCCTCTACCACATCCATCAGGAATTTTGAAAATCTGGAGTGACACGCTGGGGATGTTTACTGGTTAGAAATTCTTTATTTTTGGCGGGAGTGGAGTGGTTGGCATGGCATTGTTGTTCGGATCGCGTCGATATTGGAACCAGCGTTGTTTCAACATTTCATATTTCTTGTGAAAATCGAAAATTTGTCGCTGAATGTTTATAAATATTGGGATGGTTTTTCTGGGAGTGTACATTGATTGGCAATCCAATGCCTGCTGCTTCGTTTAATAGAAGATCGATGTTCGCGTTTCTCTCGAGTCTACTCTGGAACATTACGATCTTCGTCGCACGTTTTACATCAAATTCAGTGATGAGATTTCTTTGTCGATTCAATTTCAGTTCGTAGCGTTTTAGCGTGAAAAATTTCTTGATGCGACTGAATGCCCATACTTTGATGTTTTTTTTCACGTTTGTTATGTACTGGGTGATGAGATGATTGAATGTTCCCCATGCCCAGTAATGAAGAACGCATTATAAATATCACCTCTTACCTCAACAAAGTGATTCTGTATTCTAAATTGAATGATGAAATTTATTTCCAATGTGACATCAAATATTTTGGCGATCGAAATGTTGTTGGAATATTCACAGTAAATTTTATCAACACTCTGTTATTTCGAGTGAATATAAAAACCAACTGTGAATATATCCATTCCACAGGGAACAGCATTCCGAACACACAAAATCGTTTTTGAAATGACAATAAAACCAATTGATCGCCCAAATCACGCTTCAAACACTCTCATATAATTCTCAAGAAATCCTGTTGAAAACAAAACAAAGTTTTATTGTAATCAACATCGGTTGGTGCGATAGTTGTTTATACTAACAATACTGTCACACAATGTGAGCACATTTTTAATACATATAATTGAATATCGTTGGATTTGGTTTGACACATATACACCGCGCCAATCGAAAAATGTCAGAAAGATGTCAGTTGCATTTCGAAAATTCAAAATACTAATTCCACAAATAAAGAAATATAAATGCAATAAATGACGTATTAAAGAGTTCTTCTGCAGAGTTTTAAATTAATATTAAAAAATCTCTTTCCGAATAAATTGTTTGTTTTTTTATTTGAGCGTAAGATCTGGATTTTCAATTTAAAACTTAATGTATTGGGTTGTGTTCACATTATGTTGTCAAATGAAATATAATTGGAAGTGAAAGAAACAAGTGGATCCATTCCATTGGAATTCGTGGAAACTATGCATATAATCTCCGTTCCATTTGAAACGAAAATGACCACCAGAATGGGCCAAAACGTTACATTTTTCAACGTTAGAATGTACTAAAAACATTACAAATTCAACAAATCGACTTGTTGGAATGTGCTGAGAATGAAAGAGAACACATACCAGCACACCAAAATGTGTTATACAGCACTGTATAACTACTCCTTCTTGACACTACGAGAGTAAAATAGTAACAACCAGAGCACGACTGAAAATGGCTGAAAATTTAGTCAGCGTGATGAATTCAATCACTGCTCTGACGACAACTGGAAATTTAGATCAAGCGTAGGATTGGTTTTTTCTCCATATTGTTCCCTTCGTCTCCATTCAGTCTCTAAGCTGTACTGTTTCTCTTTTTCTTATATTTCACTTTCTTAAATAAATTCAATTTGTGTACAACGATTTCTTGCTTGGATCATTGTTTTCTATACACTTGTTCATTTTGGTGAATATATGTGTCGATTGCGATCGATGTTCCATTCAACATTTTCTTACTCCTTTTTTATAGCTTTTTGCTGAACTTAAAAAAAAAAAGTAGAATCTTTCGTGTTGTTTTGTTCAGATTTAAAAAAAATAGTGTAAAAAGAAAGCAATAAGTAAACCCATTTAACAGGATCAAATTAAGCGTTAAAGAGTTTTGAATAACGCCGAATCTCACATAGAGCTCAATAAGGTATTTTAAAGGAATTGATTAAACAACAGTTGATCTAGTTTTCATTTCATGGTAGCTATTTTAAGCTGTAAAAAACAACAGAAGACACAACGAGTATAAAAAAGTATTATTCATTCCACTTCATTCGCTCAAATAGAAAGTAATACAGCAATATTCAATCAACATATAAGAATTCATAACGTACAGAGTGGCAGGAGGAAAAGAATAAAACCTTTGAATGAAAAATGAATATAACAACAACGAAGACGACAAAATATAATGTATCCAAACAAATGCACAAGAATGCTATTGCATTATTATATTTCATATTTTGATTTTCTATTGTATAAATCAGAAAAGGGCAAAAAGAAAATCATCACATTTTAAACTGACCGAGATAAAGCGCGGCAAAGAATGAAAAAGAATGCCAATAAGGCAGCACAATCGCACAAAATGAACGTAGCTCTGAGAAAAAAATGAAGAATAAAAGAAGGGAAAAAGAGAGCGAATAAGATAAGGAGAGAATTAGAGATAAACGTGTATTGTTGCATGAAAGGAATGCATTGCTCTATAGAACTAAGGACATGCAGAAACAGAATGAGAAAAAAATTAAATGAGACCGAAATATGTGCATTGTGTGCATATTGTGCCTAGTGCAAGAGTAGACTATGTGACTTCATCTTTCCATTGCTTCGATTCATTTCTACCTTTGTTCACAATTCCAAATAACAATAGCTATTTGATTGAAATTGTCAAATAAACAAATACAAATACACGATCGTGATATGTTACGATAAATGAAATGTTAGATACTGAAAGAGTAATCGAAAAATTTCAACAAAGTTGAAACAATGGGAAATTGATCTTGGAAACCTAAAAGATGAATCTAATTTTTTAGAATTAACCAAACCAATCAATATCATTGGAATTTGAGAACATATATTCGTAGTATTTAACAATGATTTTAACCGTTATGGCACGAATAAATACGTATTTCTACATTTATGTAAGTGTAGTATCTTAATAGATTGCTCAAATTTGTACGTATTGTGAACATAATTGTGTCCATTGTTTGAACATGTACTATTATTGATCCTTACAATGTTTTTAATTTGGATTCGTTTGGAAATATATTTACTTTTGATATCAAATTTAATGATATAAAATAGTTAAAAAAATTAGTTAAATATATTTTTTAAAAATTATTATTATTATTTTTAAATGATTCATTGCGCTTCGCATTCAGATTCAATTTACCGAATAAAATAAAGAATAATAATAATGGCTTATATGGCTCCTTACCAGTAATAGTACCATGGTGTGACTCGCCGATTTAGATGGGCATATGTCCATTGGATAGAATGTGCGGAGAAAACGAGTTTGTGAAAAGTGCGGAGTCGGGGTATTAAGGGCAGGGGGCACCCCCCATTGTCAAAACTTCATCGGATCAAAAAATAATGTACTACAAAGTTATTCAGAATGACGAGAGAAATTTTTTATGACCCCTGCCCTCCAAGTCTCCCCACCCCCAGGGGGTCGGGGGTCATAACTCCTTCACCCATGATTTTTTTGACTCGAAACCTCAAAATTTGGAATCAGCATGCCCAAATACCCTAGAAATGATGTTTGTCTCGTACCTATTCACCCCAGGTCTCCCAACAATTTAGTGCCCATTTTATTGGGGTCAAATGATAAAAAGTCGATTTTTCACTTTTTGGGTGCGGAATTTTGCACTCAAATGTATGGCCCACTATAACTAATTTTATCCGCACATTTCATTTAGGCCATTGGGCATCCCCTCCCTCCACCCCCAAGGGGGGTCCCCCTACAAAATTTTCAAAAATACCCCGAAATGAGGTCCAAACCCCATCAAATCTCAAATATAATTATATATTTGGATTCCTCATAAAAAACTACTCATATACTATGTACATTGTAATTTCCCCAAAGTAGCCTCTGTACCTGAAATTTGGGTCCAAATTTTAAAAAATCATGTCAATGCTTTTTTCACCCTTTATTATTGAAATGGGCATATATGTTTCTTCCCACAAAAGTTACTTCTAGCCATGTATAATTAATTGGCATATAACTTTGGTTGCCCATTTCCTCCTAATTCTGCCCCCGGGTATCGAAGGCCAAAAATCATCATATGACTTCTGGTTTCATCACATCAGATGCATTTTTAACACAGAAGGGGTGACATGCGAGCAACAATTCATCATTGTGAAATGTTCAGAACACTCCAGCAATTCAAATATATCATAATTGGGTCCGCCCTACATTCATATGGGGTAGGAAAGGGTCATAATGTGGAAAAAATGCTAAAAACTAGGGGAAAATCGCAGAATTCAATTTTTGTGATTTCTTTGATTTCTGTCAAATGTTGTGTATATTGTACCGCACACACACTATGTGTGCGACTTCTACTATAGGCGCACACTACCACAGTGAAATTAGCTTTGTATATAAGTGTATTTTATGTCCAATATTGAGGTTTGGAATCGAGAAAACACCGAAATCGCAAGAATTAAAGATTTCATAGAAATCAAATAATTCACACTGGATTCATAGGTGTCTACCCCCTAGGCTAAAAATCACAAAAAATCGGCCCAAATCGGGTCAAAATCCCCTTAACACCCCAAACTGACACCACAACTTGATTCATCATAAAAAATACGTATATTCGCCGTACATTGTAAATTGCCCCTGCCCTCTGTTGTACCTTGAATTATTTTTGACGCACACACTATGCCCTACACAGCGGCGTACCTAGAGGTTAGCTTTAGGGGGGGATTTTTTTTTCGTCAAAAGCCCTAACAAATTGAAAGAATTTTTTTCATCAAAAAACCCTAGCAAATCGAAAATTGTATCCAAAAGGCTATTCTATCTAGTGTAAACCTCCATTTCATTTTTGAGAAATTGAGGAACAAAAATGTTTCCAGTCTTCAAAGAATGACTCAAAACTTTATACCATCCCAGTCCTGGGATGAATAGGTACGAAACAAACATCATTTCTAGGGTATTTTGGCATGCTGATTCCAAATTTCGAGGTTTCGAGTCAAAAAAATCATGGGTGAAGGAGTTATGACCCCCGACCCCCCTGGGGTATGCCCATCTAAATCGGCGAGTCACACCATGGTACTATTACTGGTTAGTAAAGAATCTTTCAAATTCACTGTTAAACGTACAGAAATCTGACCGATTGTAAATATTTGTATTTTGGTTATATATAAGAAACCATGTAAATAAAAAATGTTGTTCGTTCATAGCATAATTAAAAAATTGAAAAATGTTTGACGAATTAAAAAAATGCTATGAACGAACGAATAAGTATTTTATTTTTAATGTATAGGAACAAATATATGACAAAATTGAATTTTGGATGAAAACTGAGAAAAAATCATTATATTTTTTCTGCCGCAATTGTTCATTTTTTTAATTTAAATTTCTCTTGATCTTTTGTAATTATAGTAATAAAAAAACGCGTCATCAATAAATCTTGCAAAGCTTCTTTGGTTATAGTAACTTCTTCCTAGTAACGTCGATGCCTTCAAATGAACATATTTATGTAATCTTCTTTATACACTCTTGTTATCCACCGTATCGTAATCTCCTTTTGAAACTGACTGTTATAGCAGCATAATTGTGTATTAACGGAAGAACCTAAAAATTATAACAGCACCAAGCAAAGTGAAATAAGATTGATTAACAAAATTGAACTAATTATAATAAACATTATAAATGCTAATCCAATTATTTTTTATATGTCTCAAATCTTTCTTAAATTTGTTACATTCAACAAGGATCAAGTTAATTTCAATTTTTAATACCATGAGGCTATGTATAAATTGTACAGTTATAATTTTTATTTTGTAATTGATAATTTCTTTTTGTTATCAAAATGAGAGTAATGAATTCAATAGTAAAACTGTTTGGGATGGTTCACTACTTTCATATTTTCTCTTCGGCACGATTGTTTGACGATTGCCATTGTATACCCAACCACATTTTAAAATTCATGCTTTTTTACTATGAAAAGAACAGAATAAAAAATCAATAAATAAATAAAAGAAACGGATTGCGCAACAATAAAAACAACTGAGAAAAATGAATGAAAACATTCGAGTCATTTTTGGGACAAGTTGAAAAACAACGATTCAACAGTGATTGCCTGGGTGAAAACAGCACTGTCTTATCGTAGTTATTGTTGGGATGGTTGCTATTGTTGCCGCCTGGCTCAACCGATTGTTCCCGACATCATAGCCCACGAGAACGTGTGCTATATATAGTGGATTGTTGTTGCCGCACTAGATTGAGAGATGATGAGAACAAGATTATGCCATTCAGACGAAATGTGTCATTCATTCCATTATTTTGATTATTTATCTAGAAATATAACGAATGAGAAAAAACGTTTCTCTCGTTTTCTTGCTCACTCACACTTTTCGCACATTATCCACATGTATACATAAATGAATAAATATATGTGATAAACAATAACACAACAATACAAAAAATTGTCCAAAGGAGATTTGTTTTATTGCATTGAACGTATGCCGTACCACCTCACATGATTGAGTGTGTGAGTCTGAATGCAGTGCAGACGCTTTGTTGAATGAAAGTCCCCTCGCTGATTGAACGTGTATATATATTTAAATCTAAATAGCACTTAGTCATCGTTCTAAATGAATTTGGTCCGCGGCAACGGTGATCAGGACAAAGAACGGCCCGTCAAACAATTTGAACACAAAAGACATAGCACTAGAAAGCAAGAAAAAATTTGTGGCGACAAAATCACCACCATCACATTTGAGTGATATAGCAAGCAATTACAGTGAACCGTTAAATCGAACACTCTGTCGGACAGAATGATTGCGCAGCTTGGTCGACAAAAAGACTTTGTATTGTTATCGTTTATATAAAAAATGAATCTTTCACTTAAGAGTGTTCCTTTTTCACCAATTTTTATGTTATACTTTCTTCACCAAAATGTTGTCCATTGCTTGTTGTTTTGTTTAGATAATACTTGCCGATAAGTGCCTTTTTATTTTGATGATGTGTCAAAAATTTGCTTTGAAAAGTGCCTCTAATAAAACATTTGATGCAAATTCTACGGGAAATATCACATCTTGTGAATGACAATAACTTTTTAAAATCAACGTACATGAGCAGGTCTATTTATCACATTTTTTAAAGCCTTTTATTTGCTCTTGATAAAAAGATATTTTTACTTTAAAAAAAACTTTACCCCCGACTCATGAATCTATCATCTGTGCTCGGTCCAACGAACATCGAATTCAACGAACATTAGTACGCCACAGAAGATTACAAAATGTTTGCATTTAAAATTAACAATAAAAATCGTTCTCGTGTTATTCTGTATCGTTTATCTAACCAATGTTGGATTTTTCCAATATTATACAAGCATCATCTGTCAATTAGGTGAGTATGATTTGAGTATTGATTCAATCCAAGGCTCGTTTTCAATTTTAAACACAACTCACGAATGTTTCATTCACGTGGCGGTGGTTTGTTTTAGTTGTATCATTTTAGTTGGTTTCCGATTATACCTAATATACAGAACAAAACATAGACAAATTGATTTAAAATAAATCAAGTCTACGTTGAATCAAATGAATCGCGTATTATGTGTACGGTTAAATGTAAACTGTCTGCAATGTGCCTCTTTTGTAATTCAATTTAAAACTGTTTCAACATCAACATAATGGCTGGAATATTTATGTTTGTATTTATAGTTATTTTTAGTTTTCATTTGGCACCAAAAAAATTGTGCTAACGATGAATAGGCCAAAACACATACGTTCTAAATTAAATATGCTAACAAAAACCGTATTACTAAGCCAACAGTTTAAAAAATGCACTTAGTCAATAAAAAAGCGAAAAAAGGTAGAGCTTCTGATGATTCTGGATCTGGTATTATGGAAACATATTTGTCATTTTGTATTTTATAAAATAATTCATCATGGTAAACAATGAAAGGAAGTTCGATAGCAATTAGTTGTTAGGTAAGCCTGGAGTTTTTATTTGTTTCCAACAACACATATGTAGAGGAAGTCAACTGCATTGCATGTGTCAACTATTTCGCCTACTGAATACAATCGAATGTAAATGTTCTGTTAATTGTCACTTCATGAAAATCAAGATATAAATAAATACTCAAAGTTTGGAGTTCAACTGAAGTTGATAGAGAATTTCATACAAACTTCCTGAATTTATTCTGTTTCATATATTTTTTTACAAATGAGGTATTAACATACAGCGTTGTTAAGGTGCATATAAAATACGATTCAAATAACGAAATATGGATTTTATGGGCTACGCCCGTTTTGAATCCATTTAAATGTATTGCACGACGTGTGTCTCGTTGAAGCAGCTCGGTTTTCATGATGATTCAGTGATGACCAGTGATGGTCAGAAATATTCAGAAAACTCACTTAACTATGGATAGGACATACCAATGAATGTAAATTTTCACACTAAAATCTGAACGAAATAGTTCACACTTTCAATAGGTTTTTTTTAATAAATCACAATCCAATATTAAATGCTGTAGCTTACTGAAGTTTCTGTTTGTAATATACAAAACCAACTTATTTGTATAGAATTCAACATATATATTTATTTTTTTTCTTCAATTTGATGGATCAATGATTATGAATCTTGCAATGAAGAAAGTTGTTTCGACACAAAAAAACAACGCTCATAAAAAACAAAGCGATTGTTATGCGAGACAATAAGAAGAAATGAAATTTAGATTTTTTTTATGAAATGTAGACAATTTTAAATAAAAGATTGATCACAGCAAGCATCGCGAATTAATTCATGGTGGTTTTTAAATCGAAGTTTTTGCAAAAATAGAAATTAGCGACGAAATAAAAAAAAAATGAAATGAATGCTAAATCGAAATTTGTTGCATGCGGTTTGGCAATTTTTATTTATATTATTGCTATTTCAGGATTCGCATGAATTCTCTCTTCTTCTCGTTCGGCGTTAATTCTTATTTATTTGTATTTTTCATTTGTTCTCGATACCATTTAATCGCTTGCTGGTTTATTCTTCTGCTTCAATGTTTGCTGAGTTTGGGCCACTTTTTTAGTGTCGTTTATTACGATCATATTTTTTATACTTAATTTTTCTCGTTTTGCATATTTCGTTGCTGCTTTGGACGCAATGTTGCGAAAATATGCGTGTGTGTTTTCACTCTTGTTATTTTTTTGTCGTTCTTTTCTAAACAATGTTGACCTTTTTATCGTGCGCTCATTATAATCGTTTGCCACTTTAAACTTCGATGCTGCTTTGGTGGACCTAAGCTGAAGATTTGTGATACTTTACACATTCGTTTTTCGAGACGAAAAATAGAAAAAAAATGAAATAAGGAACAAAAAAATATCATCTATTTTCAAATACAGAACAAAATCTTCAATTTTTTGGCAGATTTATACCACGTAACTGAATTTTTTTAAATAATTTTGTGTAAATTCAAAATTGTTTGTTCCAAAAGAACTTGATTGCTTTATTTATATCATTTTAACTTGGTTATTGAATTATTTATAGTAGTATTGATATTTTTTGTAAAATAATTATAAATTTTGTCACTTATTATTTATAAACAAATATTAAACCCAATGTGTATTAAAATTTTCATTGGAAATTTATAAAAATAATGACCAACATGTTCATTTAAAAAATGTACGTTGCAGTTTTATTTTGACAAATTTCTTGAGGTCAAAAATATTCTAGCCGACAGAATAAATAGCATAATATAAAAATATTCACTTTGTTTTAGCACGCTAATTAAATATAAAGCTGTGATCTGGGACTTACTTCTAGGGGCTTTTATCTTCAAATGTATACGATTTATACTGTAAATAGTGAACTATATTGCAAAATCATCTGTAATACGCGCAAATAAATGTGCATAACTGCATATATTTGGTGTATATTTCGTGTATATTTCGTCTATGGCATGTTATTTCATTCTCTTTTGTGCGGATCTTCTTCGATTCTGTGTAGCAATACTGTGTGTGTGTGTGTGTGTGTACACTGAAGTTTGAAATACATCTTATTCACTGGTATAGGCGAGAAATTTTAATCGTATATATGATGAATAGGACGTGAATATTGTGTATAAATTTGTATGAACGAATGATGAAAGCCCCTAGACTTACTTTTATGAATCTGAAGAAAAACTTACAAAACTGTATTGCTCCATTATATCGGAATGTGTTTTGTATTTAGATTTTTGAATTTTTTGAGTTTTGAAGCGCATTTATGTCATTCCTCATTGAAATTATGACCCCAGTGGCTAGTTACAAATTTTGTAGTTATTCATCTCAGTGATTGTGATTCGATAGCATTTCAAGTGTCGTTTCACAATTGGTGTGCATAAATTTATTGAAACATTGAAATTGTTATTGTGCTCCCATTCAAGTAGACAGTATAATTGTAACCATGCAAGAATTACATTTTATATGAGTTCCTATTGTACAAAAATTGCTTAATGTGAGTGGTTTCGATTCAAAACCGACGCATTCCATACAGAACCCCTCAATTCCAATGAATATTAACATCACCCTAAACATTGTATACGATATTAACGAACAGTACGATAAAAGACAAGAGCAAACTGATGAATCTGAATGATTGTTTACGTGTTTAATCATTATTTTGTGGCTCTTAAAAAATGTTGATAAAGGGATAATTAATTTGATGAAAATCTGTTATTGTTAAATTGCGTGAAGATTGTTGACGGTGAAACATCTTTTACGGCCTTCACAAAATCAGCCACAAATTAATCCATAATTGAATGGAAAAAATTTTACGATAAAATCGACACAAAGTATCGAAAATGTCTCTAAAATGGTTTGTTTGCTGAAAAAAAAGAGTCGCAATGGCCATTGATGGCCCGATTTTTGGTAATATAACAAGCAAATATACCACCAAAAGGGGAATATCTCAAGTGTTTCAAACTAAATGGAAAATCAAATTAAATCGTTCTCCAGAGAAGTGCATACACGCTGTGAATGAGAATTAAATCCAGGTACTCGAATACGGCGTGCATAAAAGAAGGGCAGTAGCAGCAGCAAACAACAAAAACGGCGGCGGCTGTGACATGAAAATTACATGCTGTAAACGTGGCTGATGCTGACTTGTGAACTAAACATCATGAATTGGGCAGAAACATCAATGTGAAAAACATCAGATTCAAGATTTTCTAACCAATGTTTGAAAATAGGGTCGCGTCCAGCTTGATAAACGATTATTTGGTGCCGACATAACAAGTACCCCAGTAAAATGCTTGTCAAATAACAGTAATCATTGTAAATATGCGAGAGAAAATTCATTTGACAGTATTTTAGGTGGTAAATCGGCTTTTGATGTGTGAAACTCTTGATAAGTATTTCATGTTATTTATTACGAATACTGACTGGTGAGTAACATACGTTGTGGATCACACACTACACGCATAGTGTGTTGTTTGATTTATCCAATCTTTGGGCACATAATTCTTACAATGTTTGTTTTTTTTTATGCAGATACTTTTGCATAATTGGAGCTGCTGATTATTGTGACTTGTCCGGGATATACATGGTCATAAACTAATTAAATGAAATTGTTGATTTAACAATGAGAAAGCATTGATTTTTCTTTTAGATGTGTTTGTATTCATTTATCGACAACAAAAGCGCCAAACATAACAAAACAATGCAAAATATTATTTAAAAAAAGTAATTATCATTGTAATAATAAGCGGAATAATGTCAATTCAACAAACATAGCCGAAAGTTGATTGCTATGAATGAATATCAAATATTCACGACGATGGAGATAACGAAACAATAACGGCAAAAAACTCACATAAACACAAAGAAAAGTAGACAATAACCGACGCTTAAAATGAATGAATGAATAATTAAACTTATTGAAGTTCTAACACCCATGCGCTAATACGTCAAAGCGTGGCGCACGTGAGCGACAATGATGAGCAGTGATAAATAACTAAAAAAAAATCAGTAATCATGTTGTGAAATGAAGAAATATTTCCCGTAAGATATTACTTAAAAAAATTATACCTATTGACTAGCTTCTTTTGTTGTCTGTGATTTTAACTCTTTCGCATTTTCTGAAATAAAATTATTTGCTACCAATACAAACATTTGGGTCGATTAGTTTTTTTTTCACAATATCTATAGATTTTATTTTTCACTAATTATGTATAATTTGTAATATGTCTAAATGCTTAAATGAATAGTAAGAATTAAGAAGACAAAAGAAACTTATTTTCTGCTGCCTAGAAGAACTGAAAATTTGCTAAAAAAATGTCACCATGAATAAACATATGATAATACTGAAATCTTATATTTTTTCCATTTGTGAGCGATTTTCATCGATTCTTATCACATTTTAATTAAAACACAAGAACAACACAAATCAATTAATGCGCACCGTTTCGTGAAAAGAAGACTGTTTCATCGATAAAATTAAAACATTATTATAAATTTTTTTGAGAGTTTTGTGGCTTATTTACTTCTTGATTTCTTACTTCTTCTATTCTATTTTTTGAGGAATATTTATTTTATTTTATTTGTTCATTTTTCTTTGATGCCAGTGCAATCATTTTTGGGCCTTTTATATTTAAATCGATTTTTTCGTTTTAATGTGAGTGTATATGTGTGGAATGTTTTTTTTTCGAATCGTATTTATTAAAATTTTGTAGTGTTTTCATTGAAAATATAAAATAAAACGTAGATTTTCTTATGATTTCTCAATATATATATATAGTATGTTACATAGAAATTATTACTTAGTTTTTTTTTCTTGCTCTAGAATAATAAAGATTTTCCGTTACATTCTAATAAATTATGGTTGTGTTCATATAGTCTGTTGTCTGCGTCCTCTGAAACTACCATTGTTTTTCTTCGCCATCGAAAGTGTTCCTACTTGAATTAATTTTAAATAAATTTAGATAAAATATTTGGATAATACAAAGGGATTTTTTTCATCTAATTTTTTTCATTTTTTTTTTGTTTAATGTTAAATTTGTCTCAAGTGTGATTGGTTTTGTGTGCAATAATAATTGTTAGAATAATGATAATTATTTAATTTTAAGAATCAATTTTTATGCGGGATTCAAAGACTTTTCACCAAGACCAGCAGACTGATGGTAAAATCTGTAAATAGCGCAGTCTTGTGGATAGTTTTTAAGCCTCGAATAACAATAATGATATTTACTTTGTTTGTACAATGTTTTCCATAACGTTCGACAGCAAATGACAACAACGATGAGAACATTTCACGTATGGATATTGCTATTTTTCTACTAATGTTTTGTATGGATGGTTTTTTTTTTGAAGATCATGAGTGCTGATGAATATCATCCAAACAAAACTAATGTTCTCTTGCGGGATTTTTACTCTTTATTATTTCATATTGTTCAATTAACAGTCAAAGTGGGTTTTAGTAAATCACTTGTACCGGTCTTCGTATATCCATAACATCCATATTTGATGTGTTTGTGTTTCCATTCGTTTGATTATTGTGGCTACCGTTGCCAATACCAGGACTTGAGCCGGGAGATGTAGATGATGTTGATGACGTATAAATGCTGCTGGCTGCATGTGCAGCATACAATGGAGCTGCGGCGGCTGACATACCCGAATAGATGCCCGAGTAAAATGAACCCAGTGAGGTTGGAGGTAGCTGTGGCGCTTTTTGTGCTTCTAATGCGGTTGGTTGTACTGTGCTTGCATTCTGAGATTGATGGAACTTTGATAATGTTAATGGGTCGAAACCACTAAAGTATGGATACTGTTCGAGAGCATGCGATGGTGCAAAATATGGTGGTACTGATAGCTGATGAAATGGATTGTATGTAGCGCTTATGTGACCTTTGCCAGTACTTGAAATTCCCCCCAAACTCGATAAACCAACCGCACCATTTGTAGCTGACAATGGATTCTTTGGCTTTCTTCTTGGCCGATATTTATAATCCGGATGATCTTTCATATGTTCGGAGCGCAAACGTTTCGCTTCATCAATAAATGGACGCTTATCATCCTCAGTCAGAAGTTTCCATTCGGCCCCCAAACGTTTTGAAATTTCGGAATTATGCATTTTTGGATTGTCTTTGGCAATTTGACGACGCTTCAAACGAGACCACACCATAAATGCATTCATTGGCCGTTTGATGTGACCATCACCGCCTGGAGACATTTGAACACCAGTTAAATTATTATTTGGTGGTGATTGACCCATACTCGATGAGTGAATCATACCATTTGCCGACTGATAATTGTTTGGTTCACGTTTAATTGACAAATGATCGTTCGGTGATTGCGACGGTTGCGGCGCATAGTCACCATGTTGTGGCATTTGTAATCCACCTGGCAGAAATCCATAATGTGGATGTGTTGCCATCATCATGATATAGAAATTTTTCAAATTGAATGTTTGTATTTCAAAAATATAAAACCAGAATTATTGTTTGACAACACTTTTTAAAAACTAATTCGTTTTGAGTTCTTGAAATTGTCACGTAATTTTTATTTATACTCTTGAATTTTTTTGTAACTTTATCTCTTTGCACAACTTTATCTTAGTTCTAATATTTTCAAATTTCGTTTTTTATATCACAATTTTACACATTTAAATTATTGATTTAGGTTCTGATATCTTCAAAATTATTTGTTACTGCAAACTATCTTAAAAAACTTCAAATCAGAGCACAATTCAATTAGCATAACTTATTTGTAAAACGATAGCTCAGGATAAAATCCAATAACGAAATATTTGTCCGTTTATAAAAGTTTATCGCCTTTGGAAATATTTTTCTGAGCTCACTTTATATTTTTGTAGTCGGACGAGTGTTTTTATTCATCGGAAATGTATATTTTTATTGAAAGTATTGTTGATTTGTGCTTCTCAATGCACATACAATAGTTTTATTACTTTTTATCTTTTGCTGTAGTGTCTGTTTTCGTTTTTTTTTCTATTTTATGTTGTGTTATTTTTTATTTCAATATTTGAGCTGTTGTGATGTGTTTTTCTTGTGTCTTGATCCAAAAAAAAAATTATGTGTGCTTACTGTTTGAACGTTTTTCTGTAACTGATTGAACAATAAAAAATATCTCGTTTACCTTCTGTTTTCCAGCGTTTCACAAAACAACATTAACACATAACGATGCACGCACACTCTGACACGCAATCATACCCAGCGCACTAATACTGTTACACCAACAAACACACCCAATATTGTTCTGTATTCACAATCCATTTTGGCTACGTCGTTGGTCTCTTTTTCGCTCATTCTTCACTCGTGATCGTCAATGGAATGATTCCAATATGTTTGGTTTGTATATGTGCATTCGTTTTATTATGATCATGATACGTATTTTGAAATAAGGAATCGTACTCGGAATTCGAACACCAATAAAACTAAAACATTGATCCTGATCTCAGTAAAAAGTACGAAATATATTCTCTACCGTTTAAAAAAAGTGTTAAAATTATAGGTTTGCAAATAAGAAAGTTACCAAATTTGGCTAGAAACATTCTGAACGAATAAAAATTGCTTTCATTGACATAAACATTTTAAGTTATTTGTAGCCTATGATAATTGCTGTACAAACAAAGGCCACACAATACGCAAAGAAACAAACGAGAAAACAACATTCAAGTTTTACAATAGAGCAAAAGAGGAAAGAAATAGGCAATGAGTGATATTTTTTGTAAAAAAGAATGGGGAAGTCTTTGTACATATCCACCACATGCGTGTAAGGTCAATCGAATGTTACAAAGTGCTATCATTTGAGCCCAGCTCTCAACTTGGTTGGTGCGCTCTCACTGAGTGCTAAGATTTACTTCATATATGTGTATGTGTGTGTTGAGCATTTGTGTGCACGCTTTCGACAGAGAGCAGAGTATCGTTTCAGTGGATAAACAAGAAACTGGCTCCGCCTCTTAATATGGTTTCCATTCTTTTAACAGTAGATTGGTGCTCTGCACTGAGTTTGTTCGTATGTTCTTCGCATATTTATAACACGCCTTTGTTTCTATACAAGAACGAATCGCAACAGCAAGTGTAGGGTGGAATGAAATATGCGTGAGCCGATCCATCTAGTTAATGGAGAAAACGCGCTTTTACAAACCCGTTCATATGTTAAATCCACCGCAGTCATTGTTCATGGTTGGTCGTGAATGCCTTCATATTTCTCGAAATACAAATGTCATGCACTTTAAACGAATGATACGTTAAATATTGAAGGAAAAAACGAAAAAAGGACAAGAATATTGATTAAAATTCTGATCATTTTTCGTTGAATCTAATTCGTTCATTTATAAATTCAACAATTCAGGAGAGAAAATTTTGAGACCAATGCAACAATAGATGCACGAAAATTTGTATCAATTACATAAAAAAAAATTTGTTTTCCAAACTATAGTTCGAAGTTTTTTGTGATCATTAACTTTGATAGAAGTATCTTCAATATGCTACATGTTTTCCATCACCACCATTATGATTTAAAATTTTGACTGTATCAAGACAAAAAAAAAATCAAATCTCTCGGCTCTCTTCATGCTGTTACAGTGAATCTTATTTTAAAGGCTGTTTTCTCAATCAAGAAAAGAAGCGATAAGAATTCTGCCTAAAATGATAAAAAAATAAAATTCACGTATAGTTGGCGCTCCATTCTATGTGTATATTAAGCGTATACTTTCCACTTAGTCCGTTGCAACGGAAATCAAGTTTGCATAGAATGCAGCGCCAACTATATGTGAATTTTATTTTTTATCGTTTTAGGCAATAAATCGATGGTTTTCTTATGGCTTCTTTATACTTACTGTTTAGGAGACATTTCGTCTTAAATGTCTACAAATGTTTAAAAAAACGTATGACTAAAAGTTTGTAGATTGTAATTTTAATTTTTATGAAATTTAATTTTATTTGGAAAGATCTCATTGAATGCATATCAAAACAAATAAGTCTGTTTTTTCCTTGGAAATAAGACTATTTTCAAACATCCTCTTTGTAATTTGAAAGGGAAAAATTTATTTGTAAAATGCTGTAGAATAAAACAGGTAATTTATATTTTCATGACTTGAGTTGTATTCATTCACATTTTAATTCTTTTAAATTGTACATAAAATGACGTGCTGTGAAGTTCCAGTGTTTTTCTTTGTCAAATACCTTGGTGTCCGTATTTATATCGCTTTTTGGATGGCTTGGTATAATGGCACTTGCAAGCGAGAGATTTGAACTAATTTTTCCATTATATTATCACACCGTTTAGTATAAAGGCAAACAAAGGCGTTTCACGTATGTCGAGATAAAAATGTCGTGAGTATTGAGTAATATTCGTATTCCTGACATACGTGTTCGCTGTACTTATAAATACCATAAACACCATCAGACTCAAAGTTTGAAATGCTTCCATCGGTTGTGGCTTTGATCTTCGTACAATTTATGCACACAAGGACCTAATTATGCCATATACAACATTTTGAATTTGCCCCTTTTATATGCAATTACGTAATCTGCTGCTATATAACCTAATATTATTTTCCCATCATGTTTGAGATACATATAGAATATTATTTGAATAAGGTTCTTGTCATATTCCGAAGAAAATAGATGTCTCGTGTGTTTAAAAATAATGCACTTTAAACTATAAGTTCTGTTTTATGAGATTTTCAATTTAATATTCTCTTGCATGAAATTGACAAAGTGAAAAAATCCACCAGCAATAACGATAATAGAAGTATAGAGTTGATACTATCGAATGAATGACTTCTACATAGTCCAAAAACTACGATGGAGGTCTAGAAATTTATTGCTGATATACGATCGTAATCTTATAATTAAAATACTAACGCCAATTGAAATTCACGTGTTTGGTTTATAATATAAACTTTATATACATGTTGAAAGTAATAGATGGAAAAATTGAAAAAATAATGACAAGATTTAAAATAAATGGGACTTGTTAGGAATGAATCAAAATTCAGGCGAGAAGCAGTAAAATCCATGAACGATAAAATATGAGCAGCAAATGAAGAGCGACAATTGAACACAATGCACTCAAAGATGCGATTCTCAAGCGTACGCGATGATTGTAAATGCCGTTGTCGAACACAAAAAATGGTCGTGTTGTAGGTATAAGTTGCGCAGAACAGTCGCCTAGAAGAGAGTAATAACAACAATAATAAGAGAGACGCATGTTGTAATTTTGTTCAGATTACGCGCACTAAGAAAGCAAAAAGTTGAGTGCTCGGAAAGCGTTGCATTGCAAAAATAAAAAATGCATGTATTTAGATTCATAGCGATGCACTATCGCTTACTTTGTTTTTTTGAATTAAATTTACCGCAAAGCTCTATTGCACACCCAAACTCATGCACTTTGTCGTAATGGTTTTACGTCTATCGGTATACAGTCCAAATTTTCGGTATGCTGTAAAAATATTTTCACTCGCCTGAATAAAATAATTCCAAAGGCATCGGAAAGAACACGTTTTGTACATGTTTTTGATATATAACATTTTTAATTTTTTTTTGTATTTTCAATTTTGAAATTTCAATGTAGAATTTTTTTGGGAAAAAATTGAAAAAATTAAAAAAATCTTAGTAATTCGTAAAGAACACGTTTTGTACAAGTTTTTAATGCAAACCATTTTCAAAAAAAATAATTTTTTAAGAAATTTTACAAAACGTGTTTTTAGTACAACATTTTTCTCGAAAAATATGCAAGAACACGTTTTTTAAATTAAAGGTACGCAAAGAACACGTTTTGTACATGTTTTTAGGATAATTTAATTTTTAAATTTTCAACTTTCATTTCGGGGTGTCATAGACCTCTATCGGCCTCCGCTAATATTTACGTCGTCACTGAATGCGTTATGTTGTCATGAGTGCACATTATTTTTGCATCGTTTATCTCTAATTAAAAATTATACTGAAATTTTTTATGTTGATAATATGCATTATTTGTGGAAAATATGTGTACAAAATGGAAAATTTTGTATATTTAAGACAGAAAAGAATTTTGTTGTTGAATTTCGCATAATATTGTTTTCCAGAATTAGCCGAGAATGTACAGTATCATTTTAATTTTTCATAGTGAAACCCGTTATTGCTGCATCAACGGTTCAGTTTTGAGTTTTATTTATTTCATACCAACCACACGTTTATACTTGACAAATGTTGGGCATTTCGAATATCTTCCAAAAATATTCAAATAGCAAAAATCATTTATTTGAAATGATTAATTCTTTTTCTTATTTCAAAAGCCTTGTTGCATGTTAGGTTCTCACTTACATTTTTATATTCATTAAATGCAATGCCATGAAGAATGAAGAAGTAATCGCAATATCAAGTTTTTTATGAATATACGTTCTCAGGCGAAAAGGAATGTAAATAAATAATTTTCAATTAGTTGAATTTGTTTATCGACTGTTAAACATCGCAATGACATTCAATGCCATAAAATATCACACATTCATGCGAATGGTATTCCGGTGTTCGTGAATGATAATAAATTTTAGTGAATATTTACTTTGATTTAGGAGAGCACACACAAAGAAAAGAAAACCCATTGTTATATGGAATGAACTGAAAATGAACACGGAAAGCTACACAGTGTGACATTGACTTAGTGATAGCCAGTGTTTGTATTTCAAATATGCAGCGACCACCATCCGAAGGATTCAATTCAATTCATCCGAAACGTTTTTTGGTTTGTGTTAGTATTTTTTTCAATTTTTATTTTTTTTGGTTAAATCGGAACTAAAAAACAATCGTTAGTTACTCCTGGAAAATTGCTTTTGAATAATGAAATTATGGCAGAAATTTCGAATTATCCCTTAAATAAACAAACATTTAACACCGATACGAAAGCATACTTCAAACATTGACTTACAAAATCACTGTCAATATTATAGTCGTTTTGGTTGCTTCTTCTTTTGTTTTTTCTTTTACTTTACATGTGTGTATTTACTTCAGCATTTGTGTGCGCATATACGGGAGTGTGAACAAAGCGAATTGCAAAAAAAGTAAATAAAACAAATAAATATTCAAACAAAGAGGTATGTCGTGATTTTCTTGTCCACTTGCTTGATTGTATACTAAAACCCTATGAAATACTATGCGAATACGACGAGCATGCAAAGTAGATAATTGTCTTAAATATAGTTATTAGATGGGTCGTTGAGCCCTCTTTGACCTATGGATTCAATTCACCCTTTGTTCACACACAATTTGTAACGCTTGTTTCACTGTTTCTTGTGTATTATAACATTGCAGTTGGGTTTTCTTGTATTCTTTTTTGTATCCAACTGTATGTCAATTGTTTTATTTGTTTATTTGAAATGATTTTATAATTTTAAAATATTGGCCATTTATAACCAAACCGAATAGACACAAATCATAAAATATAAAAACTTGGGAGAAAATTGTAGTAAAACAATTTACGAAGACCTATCTGCATAATATTTGCTTTCTGTTGAAACTTTTTCTACATAAAAATTCATCAACGTGTGCAAGATAGAAACATTTTGGCTAGCTGTTTTTAGGTGAAATCATTTCCTTTACCTTATTTTGAGTTTATCTTGTAGGTAGGTAATTGAATTTTACATAATTTTTCGGGATATTCATTAGCAATATACATATCCATACAAGATAGAGTACACAATGTAAAAAATAGTCATTTGCGCATGCTATAAATTTATGGGCCTCATAAACCATAAGCTTATGCTTGGCAAATTTACAATAGACCGAAGGAATACTACATTCATAAAACATATAAACGTATTTTACAAATCTCATTGTAATAACTTTATTATCACTCATTTATCTCGTTTGTGCAACTTGTGGAACGAAATAATTTTCTATTGGGATAAATTTTGCTTCAAACAAACTTCGAGCAATTGACATTTGATAATTGTCTGAACAATTTATGGTGTACAAATTCGAAAATTTGTAAATAACCCAATATGAGTAAATGAAAGGCACTGGCAAAATAGAAAAACTATAAATTCAGGTCGACAATTGCATTGGTTGAATAAAAGGGAAATTTCACCATTACTTATCTTTGGTACTTTTGTTGTAAATTTGATGGCACATAAAACAAATGCAAAGGACAAAACTTATATCCACATAGGTGTAGCATAGGTTCTATAACTTCTAAGAAAGGAAAAAAATCCGTACTATTGATGCAAATAAAACACAAATCCAACAGAACTTTAATTATATACCAAATTTCCAAACATACTAGAAAATCAAGAGTTTAGAATGTATATAAATATCTTTAAAAAGAAATATCAATTTAAACTGTTGAAATTATTCGTTATTTTTCTAAATACAGTGCGATTTTTTTATAGAAAACCCGCGATTTTTTTATCAAAAATTTCAAATATCTTAAATATATTTTTGGTGTTGTCAGATGACACTCTAAGCTGCGACGGAAAATAAATTTCACAGTTTTCAAATCAGTGCAATGGTTATTGTACAACGAAAATATGAATTCGGAGGTTGCAAAATACATTAAAAAGTCGAAAGGGTTCGTAAATAAGTGGATCCAGCAGTATAAGCGTGAAAAATATGTGAACAATCAGCCCAATATGAAGCCAAACCTAGCCACCTCGCCACAACAAGATAAACGGATAGTCAAGTTGTTCGATGAAAATCCAGTTATGACGTTGAATCAAGGCGTTGAACGGCTACGGCGTCATAAAATAGACGTGTCGAAGACCACGCTCAAAAGAAGATTGGATGTTGCCAGTTTTCATTATCGCAGTACAGCGAAGAAATCACTTTTGACAGAAAACCAGAAGAAAAACGCATTAAACGGGCAAAGCAAAATTCAACAAGAGATTGGAGCGAAGTTATATACACTGACGAGTCATTCTTTTGGCTCGTGGTCGTTCGCACGGTACGCATGTTTATGGATGCTTCTGTGAAGCTGGTTTTGGAAAGTTAACCCTATTCACAGGCATTCTAAACGCCGTGGGGATGAACCAACTTTATTCATCTACACTGTTACTCACCGCCAAGAAGTTTTATGGCAACGACAATTCGAATTGGCTTCTATTAGAAGATAATGATCCAAAACACAAAAGTCGTCTCTGCACCGCTTGGAAAGAGGAAAATGGAATAAAACCACAGTCACCCGATTGCAATCCAATCGAAAATGTTTGGGCTATTATTAAGGCAAGGTAAAATACACCGCAACTTGAAGCAGTTCAGTTCATTCATTCAACGAAAGTGGAAAGGTCTTCAACGCGAATATGCTGAAAATCTGAGCAAAAGTATGCCAAATAGATGTGCCCGTGTGATCGAGAATGACGGTGACTGGATTAAATATTGATTGTGCCCGCAGTAGCTTAGATACTAAATAAAATATATATAAAATAATTTCGTAAAACTCATGTGTATTTGTTTGAAAAATCGCGGATTTTCTATAAAAAAACGCACTGTAGGAAATAGAAAAAAATGTCGAATATTGATAAAAAGGTTTATAAAAACGGGTTGTAAATTGTAAAACCCAAAAATGAGCAAAAGTATAACGCATGCACAATATCTTATGTAAATACTGAAGAAGACTATTGGAAGACTTAATATTTGTTGAAATGGCTCCAAAAATGTGGTGTAGGCCACCAAATATGGTGATTTTTAGTAGAAATTGCGAAGCATGACATGCATGTTCAATGTTCATATACCATTTTACCAAAAGATACCCGGAAATTTCGAATTAAAGGGCACTCGATTTGCGTATAACATGTATATAGAAAGTCTTGACAGTAAATTCAGACGTTCGCCATTTGAACAACAAACATACAATATTAAATTCGTTTTTATTGGTGTAAATCTATATTCATAGGCCATCGAATAGCACATCACAGCGGACGGCAGTTCACGCGAGTGACGAAACCACATTAGTGTGTTGAAAAGTCGAACTCGCTATATATACACGAAATATACGAAATCCAGACCCAAAAGGCCTTCAGCCGCGATTGGTGTATGGTTGGAAAGCCCTTGGGCCATAGATCAAGAAAAAATATAAAAGTTTGAAAATCGGTCCACCTGTCTTCAAAATATGGTCCTTTCAAGAAAAGGTTCAAAATTAAAATTCATGACCATAGATGGCTAAATGAGGTCATTGACACCTTAAATATCGATATTCTTATTCTAGAGCTCAATACCTTTCCAACGATACCTCAAACGTCGAAATCGGTTAATCCGTTCGAAAAATTTATTAATTTAAAAATTTAATATGAATTTCTATGAAAAATCAAAATGTCTGTGTGTCTGTGTGTGTACAATTTTGCGTACTCGATTCTGATCTTTTTGAAACTTTCTGTGATTAGAGTACACAAAAAACTAAGAATTTTTGTTCCGGTACTTTTCGATATGTTCGCCATGTTGGCCGTGGCCGTGACCACTTTTTGACTTTTGTCCCCACGGTCACCGAAGCACATCCACTTGACACACCCTGGACATATGCAACTCTTTGGAAAGGTCTTGAAGTGAACTATCTAATGGTGCCATTTTTGGTTTCAAAATTTCAAGTTAGAGTGACCAAATTGGCCAAAAACCAAAAAGTTACTGTTCGGCCGGACACATAACGGCTAATACCTCGAAAACCAGCCTAACTTGGTGCATTGAAAATTTCACCGATTTTAGGAACCTAATATACATTTGTAAATTCGGAACGTTGCTGTTCGGAATTTTCTGGGATATAAGCTATGCGGCGTTTTATAGCTAAGATTTAAGGCCTTATTTGCTCAAGACACACGATCGCGAACGATTGTAATCGTGGACGATTTTTTTCGAAATCGGTGAAAAATCGGTCGTCGATTATGAAAAACCCTTTGCCGATCAAGATCGTGAACGATTTATAACAATCGGTAGACGATTGAAATCGTCCACGATTACGATCGTGTGCTTAGCAAATAAGGCCTTAAATCTTAGCTATAAAACGCCGCATAGCTTATATCCCAGAAAATTCCGAACAGCAACGTTCCGAATTTACAAATGTATATTAGGTTTATATTCACAGTACACAGAAAATATATCTACCAACTATTTTCGTCACAAAATTTATATCAGAAATTTCGGTTTCGTCACTCGTTCTTCACCTCGATAGAGGCTTTTTATTTTGATTCGTTTTACACTGAACGGGCCATTGTCTTCGATTTTATTCCGTATGCATCGAACCTTCAAAATCATGTTCTGGACGACCGATTTGTCGACTTCTTTCAAATTTCTCTCAAACCTTCCCACTAATTGTTGCTCGTTTCAAGTACTTTGGACCTTTGCTTATAACATACATCCAAAAACAGACGAGAAATAATTAATTTGGTGTCTTTTTGTGAGGTTAAAAAGATGGTCCTTTTTCATGGAAATGCTATTTTTTAAGAAGTGAGTCATTATTGTGATTCTTTCTTCTTGCAATGCAAAGCAAAATTTTGTCTTTAATCAGATAGCTTTCCACGAATTCTATCGATTTCAACAATATTTGATTGATAGTGGAGCATGTAATGGAGGTTTTACGTTACAGCACTTAATGTTCGAATAATGGCTCTAAGACACCTTTCAAAGAAAAGATCCTACCATACAAACACCCCTTTATCAAAGTTCGGTTTAACGACGTCTCTAGCCTTATATAGTAGTGCCCCAACGTTATCAATGGAAAAGAAACCACTTGCACAGGATTCGTGGCTCGATTTGGTGATGAATGTTTCACCGTCCAAAATGATGAATTTTTCAGAGTAACATGCGGTACGTGAACTGAACACCCAATTTTTGACACCCATTAGAATTTTTGCGTAACTTATTTTGCCGATTATTAATGATCGTGCCTAAATCTATTGTTTTGGTTCAAATTTGGATGTGCTGTAACCATAAAATTCACCAAAAATGAATTTTTGCTTGACTAACCCTGTTTTTGGCACAAGGTGGAAGTTATGAAAAGTTTGAGAACTCAGATTGGGAATACGACTGTAATTTTTTCTTTTTCTAGAATCCTCATCTTCATACTAAGTCCATGAAACACGATACATGGTTCGAAGAGAGATTGGTTCATCATAGACACATGCAGAATTTGTTTTGAACTTAGCTGTCTAAAACCATTTGAGACACTTTTTCGTAACTCCAATTTGTACGTCATCGCGAATGGAAATTTTTCTGCAGATTGGGTTTGACAGTAGAGTAGGAGGCCTAACGTCCTAGGTGCATTGGTTGACATTTTTGATTTTGTTTATGTAGCGCAATAAACGCCTGAATTTACTGTCAAAACTTTCTATACACATTAAAGTGACCGAATTCAGATCAACACTGACCGATTTCAGTCATTTTTATAAGTGACTTTTAGTGCGGATATACCATGATCCATATTCATATTTTGACCCCACGTTCATTGTTCACAATTTTCTATGCAAATGACAGTGTTCAAGCTATACGATGCGTTCAAATGGGTGTATACCAAAGTGGAATCACATAACGTTTGCTCTGAAAGTATTCTAGATTAAAATTAGATTCATTTGTGAAGGTTTGTCAGACCTTCGGTACAAGTACAGACTTTGCCTGAAAATGTATTTTATTTTCATTTAAATCACCTAAAACTTCTCCAGTCGTTAGTTTATGGTCAAAAATGATGACTTTAGTTCATTTTGAGTCAATGTGTTTGTTTGAAGTTGTGTTTAAATTAATCAAAAGTGCTATTTTTCAAGAAATTCACATAATGATCGATAGAGAAATTGGGCTCGACTTAACGTGGAGATATCATCATGAAATTTCGCACACGTGATCTACACAACAAATAGAAAAGTTCCAGGTGGCGAATCAAGTTGAATTTCATAAAAGTTGTTTTCGCGGCCACTCTAATACACATGTTAATAAAATTTATTTGTCAGGTTAGTAATATCCATTCTATCGTAAATGTGAACCCGATAAACAAATTATTATGTTTTTTTCCTTGATTTTTTACGCCCTTGTTTATGGTCTCGCAAGCATCTGTGGTGATTTTTAATTTTGGATTATTTTTGTGAAGGCTCGCTAACATTTACGTAAGTGAGTACATTTTGTTTTATGCAGTGTGTGTTTTTTGTCAATTTCAAATTTGGCGCCAAGTTATAATATATTCTACCGTCGCATTACCTTAATATTAGCTTGTCTTGGTTTTTGCAAACATTTAGTTTTTTGAAATGAAATAATGGTCTATACGTAGATCCATCGTGGATAAGCGAAACAATCCAGCAAAAATCAAATCAATTTTTTGTTGGGCTTTTGACCACAGTATTCAATTTTCCTGTCAGTTTGACTGTAAGGACATTTGTTATCTTTCTTTGGTATGAACTTGGCAATCAAAATGCGATTGAAATTTCTCACACAAACCGATTCCAACACTTTATCAATTTCTTGTCCCCATGGTTGAAGTTATGGTGAGAAAAAAACATTGCTGATTATACTGTACTTATATCATAAAGTTTTTGCGAGAAAAAAAAACAAAAGCAAAAATAAGAATCGTCATACACGCTCGCGAGACCTAACAGGAGAGTAAAAATTATATAATAATTTATTTATTTGGTTTACATTTCACTCATACATTATATCAGAATGCTATCAACCCAAAATAATAAATAAATTTGATCATACGCTAATCAAGCTCGATTTAATTCACAATTTTCAGCGCATCGAAAATGTCCGAGTTCATACCGAAAAAACCGAATTTGCGGGAATTTATTTTTTTTCACTTCAATCCAAGCATAAATGTATATAATCATTATTGGACATTGAAATTAACAAGATCTTTTGATTCCAACATAAAATGTTGAGTTTGGTGAACAATGAGTGGTGAGTTTGGTGTAAAAACTCAAATTCACCAAAAAATTGAAGTTGGATTTTTTCACTCATTTTATCAAAATGGACTATGTAAAATGCATGGAAAAGTCGTAGATTGACTAAATATGAACAATGAGATTGATATCAAATTTTTACATTGTCCGAAAGTGGTGAAAATTGGAGCGAATACGTACTGAAGGAAAATTTGGTTAAAGGGCACCATAAGACTAATCAAATATTGCTCAAAATTTATCATTTATCGCCAGAACCGTTCCATTGCAAATGGCACATTTCAATTTTGCTTTGTAATGCAAAAACTTACACACATGTAACAAACAACTACCATAACAGCTTAGAAGCTGTCACAATAATTCACCTATTATAAATATTTTAATGTCACTAATGCAGTTGCTGACAGTCTGCAGCGCCAAAAATTCACCACCATTCATTATTATCTCATATTCGCCCATATTCTAAAAATGTCAAAATATTCGACAAAATTTGAAGTATCCTACATGGTGGATATCGGTGAATACTTACGGATATTGTCAGATACGGTGAGATATTTGAATTTTTATGAGATTTTAAGAATGAAGTTAAATTTTGGTACATAAATACGCGCGGAATCCCCCTAGCAAAAAGTTTTCTTACTTAGACTTTGTTTATAAAGATAACGCTAGTAGTAGAGCTTTTGTCACTTAAGTCAAGTGTAAGTGGGACTTGGCTAGAGCTGAAGTGGGCTTTTCTTGATCAATTTTTATTTTCAAGTGTTTGGCTATCAAACATTGTTCTGTGTGTGCAAACCAGTTATTTTAAAATAACATTTACTATACCAGTTTCATTAATCATTTATCGCTTTACAATGTCACTAACTACAAAACCAACAAAGCGAATGAATAATGAATAAACGGAAGAATAATTATTATGATTTATTTTTTTCATTTTGATGTAATTCTTCATTGTGGATGTTGTCACTTGTTCACAAAAAACGTCATTTGATATATTTGCGAACTCTGGTCGTGATTTATGAAATAACCACTATTACAATGCATGGCATAGTGGTTTTTGTATGTATTCTATTTGCTTTGCTGCGCAGTATTACCGCTAATGGGAGATATTGACATTGCTCAGCAAAGCAAATAGAATACATACAAAAACCACTATGCCGTGCATAGTAATGGTTGTAATTTGACAGTTCACAATATTTTTATTAAATTCTTGCTTTTTTTCTTTTCTGTGTAGTATTTGCGGAGGTTTTTAATATCAGTTTAAAAAAATAGCAAATTATGCTATCAAAACTAAGCAAAACCGACAACAACATAAATTTAAACAAATAACACTAGGAATAAAAAATACTTATATCCAGGAAAAGAACAAAAAACAGTGAATATTTGTTACTTCTTTTTAGATTGAATGAGTATTTTCTTCAAAAACTTCTTTCAAACAATTTCATTTTAAGAAACTTGTTTGGAGACGATCGTAATTTTAAATAAAAAAGGCCACATTATTTGGAAATCGATGTTTGATATGCTTTGCTTCGAGAGAATGACAAAATATATTTCATGAGAACAACGTCCGAAAACTATCACAACCTCTGACAATCAACCATTAAAATACACATTTAATATGGCACACGGGAACAAACAAATGAAGTCAGCTTTTCGTAAATAAGCAAACAATGAAGTACATTTAAAGTGTGAAGAGTCACAGCACTGGTTTTCAGATAGAAAATCAAAAGTAGTAAAGGCAGCTGAAATGATGTATTTGTGGCACATACTATTGACTCGGTCGTTTCCACTGGATATGTATATTCTATATACAGAGTGTTTTCAATAGCATACAGATATTTTTACCAAAGATTCCACAGCTCCAGAATGGCTACTTTTCCATCAGAGGTCATTTTGACAAAGGTTTCTATTATTAGAATATGGAAATATTTTGAGAGGAAAAGCTAACTTGATTGGGTTGAAACATATATATAGATATCTTATCATTCAGGTTTCTGTTAATCAGTTTGGTTTTTTTATTTTTAGATAAATCGGATACCTACACAGAAACAAATAACCGAGTACGCTTACTCGCACTTGCGGTGTTAGCAGAGAATCTACCCTTCAAAATGAGTTATGCACTCTATTTTACTCTATTTTTGGTGTTAATTTCATCCAAGTGAACACATCATAGTGAAAGAAGAAATACATGTGAAGTCATAGCCGCATGCGTTCAACGTAGAGTGCGTAACTCATTTTGAAGGGTAGACTCTCTGCTAATACCGCAAGTCTGAGTAAGCGTACTTGTTTCTGTGTACATTATGATTTTTGCCACAATCTATATGACGCTGAGATACTATTTTACGTGTCTTTGCTGAAAGTTTCAATACAGCCTGAAACTCATATCTTCGTTATGCACTCAAACGTGACCGAATGCTTAGAGTGCACTCCGAAGCACGGTGGACACAGTAACTTATGACTACATACCATGTTCTACGATGGTCACTCATGACCTTGGCTTATGAAGCCTAACTTCAGTGATCGAATAGTGCCGAAGTAGTTGCAGTAGTCACTGTGCCCACTGGGAAACAAAATATATAACATAATAAAAATATATAATAAATAAGAGTTTGTCGTCGGAAGGTTTCTAATCAAAATGTATATTAGAGGCAACCCTTACAAATTCATATTTTGGTAGGAATTCTAAAACCTTTTGTCGGGTTTGTTTCTACTAGGAACTTTTTAGTGTGTCTTCTTCTGTGTATTTGTCCCAAAATTTAAGGTCAAAATTACCTATGTTCGGGATGTAACACTGGCTGGACTTTAGATTATAGTAAAAAAACTTATGACCTTTTTTTTCT
Organism: Contarinia nasturtii; assembly: GCF_009176525.2. Taxonomy (NCBI): domain Eukaryota; kingdom Metazoa; phylum Arthropoda; class Insecta; order Diptera; family Cecidomyiidae; genus Contarinia; species Contarinia nasturtii. The sequence goes on along the minus strand of NW_022199867.1, from coordinate 136,045 downwards.
CTTCGTGCGTGTGTTTGAAATATAAGAAACACCCTGTATAACTGATTACATAATAAAAATACGTAATAAAAATATGGCCACTTTTCTATAAATACGTCGATTGGGCAGTCTATATGTATCTACCTCAGTTAACTTGAAAATAGATTAATGTTTTGTGTCTCAACAAATAGATATTCTCTCATACCATTTTCTTTATTATTTCAATATACGTATGTTCGCATGTCCAACCGAGGCCGTGGCCATTATATCATTTGGAACACTAAAAAAACACAAAAATCGATGTTTCAATTGGAATACAAATCATTTTATTTTCGTTCTATAGTCGAATGCTGAAGAATGAAACCATCAAATGACTCGTACAATTGTGTGTTGTCTTCAAAACGTGTTTTCAGCGAATTGAGGCTTTTTCGAAATTCAATTTCAATTTTGGATTTGTGCTTTGAAAAAGAAATCGTTTTGTTATAATTATTGCTGCTGAAGCAAGATGAATTTACACATTTTGACTATTTGTAACAGTCCCACGTACAACGTACATATCGATTGAATTTATTTGAATCGAATCTAAATGCATATTTGAATTAAATGTGTCATAGTAAAAGTAGCACTAGGCATGGTCATCGAACTTAATTCAATATAGATTTAATTCAAAATCTGATCGAACTCTTATACAGTCCGATGATTTCGAACATTTTTTTTCTAATGCACAGTGGTTCCATATATAATCCATTCGGTGATTTATTACAAACCAAAAGCGCTTTTACACTTTCCACTTTCTCTATCTCCTTTTAGCATTTTTACAACAAACCATAAAATGAAAGAGGGATACACACACACACAACAGCGAGAGAGAGAGAGAGAGAGAGAGAGAGAGAGAGAGAGAGTAAAAAGAGACAAAAAATAAAGGAACGACATAGAAAATCAATTTGCTAAATTAAATTGCGAATGAACTGATAAAATGTTACATCTTTTGTCTCGACTTTTTTGGTTGCCTATTTGTAGGCCGTCGTTGCCACACTTTCTATAGACACTTTCTCGGAAAATGAATGAATGAAAATGATGAAGAAAAAATGAAACTCATAGAATTTGATGAAAAAGGAAAAACCATGTGAATTGCACAAAGACTTGAACTCTTTTCATTGATGGCGCTTACTTACAAACAGATTTGCATAATGGAGTCGACACAAAACGTGTCATTTTGTAAAATGTTGTAAAAGATATGTGCACTGAATACCGACGTGTCTCATTCACTCGAGTACACAATGCACGGTGTAGTGTAAAAGAAACGAACACGTCGGTTAAAAAAAAAATGTAATTATAATTTTCAATTGAAAGGCACACAAGGAAGGGCTGTCTTTAGCACTCCATGAATTGAAATGATGTAGTCTTTCAACAGCAATTAAAGTAAACAAAAACATTTCGCCATTTTCCATGCTTTTATTTAATTCATTTTGTACTCATCAATTTTTGGTCTACCTTTTCTCCTTATTCTCTTTCGAAACTTCCATTCATAGTCTTTTAGTACATTTGCATAAAGTATAAAGGATAAATTTCACTCTGGATGTGCGGTTTTACGGTCACTCAAAACTTTTACCATTTCGTTGAGTAAAAAATATAGATTTTCCTTGTGAAAAATCTTTCACTTATAATACAAACAAAAATATTGTAGTATTGAAAAATAACATGAATTCTGAATTAAGTTTTTTGCGAAGATTTACATTGCGTAACTGTAAAAAATCTCGTAAATTTACTTTAAGCCTTAACTGAGCGGGTGAGGTCTCTTAGACCCAGTAGCACGATTATTTTAAAATTAAATACATTAAGATTTTATTGTAATAAGACAATTGAATCACTTAGAATAAATCAACATTACTAGATAAATGTCTTCAAATGCGTTACTGAAAAAAGTCAGTCAGCAAAAGCGTTATAAAATATATGGACGATGTCAAGCTTTTGTTGGCGAACTTTTTTATATAACGCGTCACATACAGTTTTTGACACTATTGCTGACGTACTTTTTTCTATAACGCATTTGAAGACATTTATCTAGTAATGCTGATTTATTCTAGGCGGTTCAATTGTATATGTTCTAATATAAACATTCATTGATATTGTGTTTTTTTTGCGATTGGTGACTTTCAAAGAAGTACCGTCGGCGCTATATGTGCCCAGCAAGAACTCTTCGAAAGGTTAAACAAGTATGATTTTTTTTATACAAAAAATACTTAAGTTATATCTACCTACTGATGTTAATAAATTCGAGCCAATTCAGTCTGAAAAACTGCCAACGTTTCGAATTCTATGTGATTCTTCCTCAAGGTCTAAGAATTGAAAGGAAACATTTTTTAACATCTCATGATTATCTTGAAAAAAAAAATTCAATCATTAATAATTCTCTCAGAAATGATAACTCATTAATCCAAGCCATTCAAACATGATTTCAGTGATAAACCCGATGAAAATATTCCGAATAAATCGTACAAATACTTTTGGAAATGTAAAACAAACATATGTTCTTAACTGCATCACAAAACTAATGTATGAACTGTCAAACAGTGAAAGAGTTTGACATAACCTAAACTATTCAAACACATACACTGTAAAACAATCTCATATTTTGCAACCAAATATGTTTGACAACATTTTTGAACTGGACTAAAACTGGTCCAAAATTCTCAAAAGTATTCCAGTTATATATTGGTATGCCATATTTTGCTTGGTACCCTGTCGCTGTACGAAAAAAATTGTTAACTCGATAGCTTTTCCCCCAGAAACTTTATTCAAAATCTGACTTCACAGGATGATTGAGGGTTGCGAGGAATAGAAATCATTAGATTTTGAGCGACTTTGGTTGATAGGATAAAGTTTCATATCAGTTTTGCGACACAAATAATTTTCGATACACTTTTCATACAAAAGCAACCAAAATTTTGATTTTTTATAAGGAAGCCATGTCTATATGATGTCAGAAGGACGTGAAATTTTGCACAGGTTATTTTTTTCGTAAAAAAAATTCTGAGTGTTTGAAGAAAATTCAAAGAAAATTAAGGGTACTTCCCATACAAAATTTTCGATTTTGAAAATACGTGAAAATGAAAATAGGTTCGTATATTTTGAATATTTATTTCTAAACATTTGACTACACACAAATATACGCTCTCGAACACTCTTCGGTCTTTCATTTCACTATAACATGTTATTGACGTTTTTTTTCTCTTTTGCGTTTCAAGGCAATATAACCTATTTAAGCTCAATTATGCCCTGAGAGATAGCACAAACGATTGAGATTTGCATTTTGACTCTTCACAGCCCCAATTAAAAATATATCAAGAATCGTGGACCCTTTTTTAGATTCGAATAGCAGAGCGAAATGTCAAAGTTTGAGTTCGTTGGAAAAGAAGAGTGAGAGTGAAAAGATCAAAATCTTAAAACTTTTTGAGTAATTAGCAGCCACAGGGTAAGAGTATGAGTATGTTTGTACAATCTATCCTTGATTATCAATAGCAAACGAATATTTGATTAAAAAATAGTTTTATTTCAGCGTCATAACCTTCAATTTAAAGTTTATATAACAATGTTGCGAAAACAGACGGTTGTTTCGACATTGTACCAAAGTATATGTATGTGTAATACAATTTTCATGATTGTAAATTGAGCTTATAGCGATCTTTTGTCTCGAAATTCATAGAATCTAACAAAAATGTGGTAGTTTTATCTACTACAGCTTCTCTTTACACGAATGATAAGAAATAAATGATTTTGTTGTTTTATGATTAATGTTAGTATACGGTTGTAGCGATATCAATTTGAAGGTGCAACCTTAGCAACCAATCAATAAAAAGGAAAACTTATAGTTAATTACAATTTATTATCGTTATTTTTTTCGTTACTTTAAAAGGAATTCAAAGTTAACTGTGAGCATTTAATTTTTTTATCACAAAAATGAACATAGAAAAGAATATATACTATATATGAATGGGTGAGAATAATAGTGACTCTAATGATTTTACGTCCTGCTCTCTCTTATGAAAATTTCCATAAGATGGAGACGGCTTTAAAAAATTAAAGTCATTATTATTCCGAGCCATTCATATATAGAATATAAAATATTGCAAACATATACAAAAACTCAGCGTGAACAATTATAAGCAACACATTGTTGATTATTGACCTGACATCTCAATCATCACGTGGCTTCTGTATTATCCTTACTGCGTAAGCGATTGAATTTATATTTTACATTTACAATGAACAAGAGATGTGAAAAAAAAATAAATTTGGCCTGATATTCGATTGAGTGTGTCTGACACAATGACTTCGATTGAAAATACACACACAAAATATCAAGCAATTTTCATGTTACGCAATTTGAATAGAAACTTCGTCCATCAAATATGTTCTCAGTGTGGTTTCGTCATTTAATATAAACACAAAATAAAGAACTTACAAAGTGTTTAAAAAGTCATTGTGTATGACATTTTTCAACGCTTGTTGCAGTGAAATTCGCAAAGGAACCTTATACCGAAAATCTTTTGTAAAATAACGTTTTGTAATAGTTCATTTGACGCTTTACGAGTGCATTAATGAACCTAGAAATCCCATAGATTAATAATTTCTGGTCATACTAACCAAAATCATTGTTGACATATATTGAAATTAAAATTATAGTATAAAGAAAAAAATGCACTCAAGGCATACGTTAAGAGACACCTCTTTAAACACTTAAAGCGTGTGGCTTCAAACTGACAATGATCTTTAGAAGCATTTGAACTGTGTGAGGTTGCTCGGATTTGACGTGTGATTAAAGCCATTTTTATAAACTTAAATTACCAGAAGCAATGCGAGTTAATTGCTTAGCCATGTTTAACTGATTGTTTTGTAGAATTTTACAGATTCTCGGTTGTGTTTGAATTGCTGTTGCTTGAATGGCTTGATTTTAAAGCCCAATCGTATTTAAGATCATTTTAATCGAATTGATTGTTAAGTTTCATGATTTTGTTTACTTACGGGATTTTCTTTTAATCTGTGCGCTATACACTTGAATGATTTCTCTTTGCTCTATCATTTTGACAAGAGCGCTCTATTTATATTATATTGCTTTTCATTACGTTTAATTACAATAGTTTTCTTTACGCTTTTCTTCTTGTAACATGTATTTTTAATTTTTCTTTAACCAATATCATTACATTTTGTTGCTTCTGTTGTCTGTGCAACCATTTTCTGTTCTTTACACATTTAGAATGCTTAATTTGTTTCTTCTTTTCTTTTATTCGCATTTTGAATTGTAACAATGTTTGTATTTCACTTCACACACATTACGTGATGAGCTGCTAGTCTTATACGTCTTTGATCAATGATCTTGCATTCAGTCGTAATAATGTATTTTGATCTTCCATCTGCACGAGATTTAAGCTTCGTCTTTATTTAATTGACATCTTTTGTGGTTAAAAATAAAATAAAAATTTGTTAGTTCTTCTGGTCAGAGTTTTTTTTTAATACGAAATAATTTGGAACTATTTGAAACCATTAAAGTATGCAATTTGAAACTATTGAATACATGAACCCTTCTGTGGTGATAGCAAAACGGGTCCTCGCAAGTTGAATCCTCATGACCATTATAATTACCCCTTCCTGAACGAATCCGCTGTTACTCAACAAACTTCATAAAATGGCGCGAAATCCAGGCGAAATCAAGGCAAAATTATTATTTTTTAAATTTTAAATTAAAGCAAAAGAATAATCATACACACAAAGAAATTATATTACAATGAAAACTGTATAAAATTCGGAACTAGTTGACACTCCGTATGAAATTGTATTTTGCCATCTAATTTCATACAAAATATCGTTTTTGTATATTCTCTTTTGTGCGGTTCTTCTTCGTTTATGCTTTAAAGAAAATCCGCGTAAAAGAGAATACACAAAAACGATATTTTGTATGAAATTAGATGGCAAAATACAATTTCATACGGAGTGTCAACTAGTTCCAAATTTTACACGACAAGTCATCTAGTTTTCATTGTATTACTTCTCTGTGTGTACACACAAAAAGTATTTACGACGTCTAGTGATGAATTAATAGTTTACCGAAGTATAAGTGAATTCTACCACAGCTATTTTATGGAACGTCAAACCCTCCAAGTACTAAATATTACATTATTGACTTGTATTGAATTCACTTATACTTCGGTAAACTATATGTTCACCAATAGATGTCGTAGATCTACAACAAATATTTTTTGTGTGTAGCTTCTGATAAAGGATTACAACCCCTTCTCATAACTCAAACATGTTCGAACAAAGTCGCAAAAGTAGTCGCGATGTGCCACCTATTACTGACACGTTGAAACACCTAAACTTATATAAGCACATATTTCAGCAGTGTACACAGAGAAAATATGCAAGGGAAACTAGATGACGTGCCGCATAAATTGTATTTGTCCATATGATTTTCATACAAAATATCGTTTTTGTATATTCTCTTTTGAGCGGTTCATCTTCATTTATGCTTTGAAGAAGATCCGACAAATACAATGTTTTATGTGAGTATTGTATGCGAAAGAATACATAACAATGTAGAAATGCCAACGCATTTGAGATATGCCCCTTCTGGAGAATGGATTGGTGAAACTAGTCCTTTACAAATTTTGAAAATGGGATAAATTCTTTCGGCTTGCTGGGGATTCTGGCCTAAAAAATTGATCTCCAAGAAAACGTACACTTCACAGTGTGTATCCGTATGTGTTGCAAATTCTGCATTCAGTAGACAATCGTCGTTGCTTGTGCAAATTTTACGATACATACACATAGAGAGAACCGGAGTCAGTATGCTGCTGTGTATTGGTGCGTTAGTTCGCTAGAACCGTGAGGTTTTGGTGATGTCTTTTTGTAAAATTAAAATTTTCTGACATCAAATATACAGGCTTAAATGCAATACTGTTGCCCACTGGTCGGTACTTTTCAAAAATTATATATTGGTAGTGCAACTTAAAAATGTCGTATTTGTATCAACTTCTTATGTATCATACACGCCATTGGAAAATAGTGGATGGGAAGTTTTGCCTCACCCGCCGTATAGCCCAGACATTGCCCCTTCTGACTATCACTTGTTTCGATCGATGCAGAATGCCTTGTCTGGGATACGCTTCACTTCAATTGAAGGTATCAAAAATTGGATTGATTCTTTCCTAACCTCAAAAAATGAGCAGTTCTTTTGGCGCGGAATCCATATGCTGCCAGAAAGATGGGAAAAGGTTATAGCTTCCGATGGCCAATACTTTGAATGACATGTTATTTACAGAATTTATGAAATAAAGTTTTATTTTTACCAAAAAAAACGACATTTTTAAGTTGCACTACCAATAAATTTTTCATTTATATACCATTCCTATGTTAGCTCATGGACTTTTCACCACATCCAATATTATTTGGACCAATAATATGCATGAAAAAAATGAAATGAAAACATAATTATCAAGATCGTATACGATATATGTATTGGGGGTGCAACTTAAAAACCGGAATTTTTTAATGAAAAATGAAGGTTTATTTAAAGGAACATGTAAAATATATTTTATTCAAAGTACTGTCCATCGTTAGCCACTACTTTTTCCCATCTTTCTGGTAGCATACGGATTCCGCGTCGAAAGAACGTCTCATCTTTTGAGGCTATCCATTCATCGACCCAATTTTTGACTTCTTCGGAAGAACGAAAATGCTGCCCAGCCAAGCCATGCGTCATCGATCGAAATAGGTGATAATTGGAAGGAGCAATGTCTGGGCTATACGGCGGGTGGGGTAAGACATCCCATCGATTTGCTTCCAAATAGTTTTTGACACGCTGTGCAATATGTGGCCGAGCATTGTCATGCAGCAAAATCACTTTATCGTGTCTTTGCTCGTATTCAGGCCGTTTTTCTCGCAATGCTTGGCTCAAACGTATCAGTTGTAGTCGATATCGTTCGCCCGTAATGGTTTCACCCGGTTTCAGCAACTCATAATAGATAACACCTTTCATATCCCACCAAATACAGAGCATTACCTTGAAACCATGAATGTCTTGCTTTGACGTCGATGGTGTTGGTTGGCCGCGCTTTACATATGCTGGTTTTCGCTTGGGGTTATCGTAATGGATCCACTTTTCATCACCAGTGACAATTCGATGCAAAAAACCCTTCCTTCTCTGTCTTTGAAGCAACTGTTCGCACGTGAAAAATCGCCTTTCAACGTCTCTTGGTTTCAATTCATGTGGCACCCAATTTCCTTGTCTTTGAATGAACCCCAATGCTTTCAAACGTTTTGAAATGGCTTGATGAGTCACTCCCAATGATTGTGCAAGCTCCTCTTGCGTTTGACATGGATCCTCATCGAGCAATGTCTCCAATTCTTCGTCTTCAAATTTTTTTGGTTGTCCTGGTCGTTCTTTGTCACTGATATCAAAATCATTACTTTTGAAGCGTTTAAACCAATCGTAACATTGGGTTTTTGATAGAACATGTTTACCATAAGTTTCCTCAAGCAAAAAAAAAGCCGAGTAAAACTTCCCGCAAATGCTGTTTTTTTCTCCAGTTCTCAAAATTTTCCATTGTTGATAAAAAAAATGTTGCACACAAGATAAAATATTTGTTTTTATTGTTTTGACAGCTTTCAAATGACATATATTTCATTGATATACTGCAACGCAATCACAAGTGTTGACATCTAGCGTCAAATTCCGGTTTTTAAGTTGCACCCCCAATATATAACTTTTACGTGCCTGGACACATTTTATGAGAGTAATCTGCAAAAATATTCGGCTGTATTTTAGGGTGGAGCGAATTTGATCTTTTTTTGGAGTATTGATGTGTACACTTGGATTTATATGTGTCTTGGTGCCCCGAATCAGGATGTACAAACATTTTTTCAAAATGTGACCATTTAGGCCTTCCGACTTGCACTTGAAGTATACCAATTTTGCTAAAAATTCATTAAAATTACTGTTTTCTCGGAATGAAAAAAATTACTTATTTTACAACTTCTAATGTTTTATTTAAGTTTATTCGCATTTATGTGGTTTTACCATTTAATGTAAGATATAGCATATATCACATCAAAATACGTATCAATAGTTGACGGCAGAAATAAATGAAATTTTTATTTTTTTTTAATATTTGAAAAAAATGAATGATTGAAAAAGCTGATAACTGATGGCAAATAATAACCTTTCTTATTATACTTTTTAGTTTTTAAGTAAATTTTCGTAGTCTTTCGTAATTTCATTCTTGCTTTCATTTATGCTATATCATAAATTAAATGGTAAAACCACATAAATGCGAATAAACTTAAATAACACATTAAAAGTTGTAAAATAAGTAATTTTTTTCATTCCGAGAAAACAGTAATTTTAATGAATTTTTAGCAAAATTGGTATACTTCAAGTGCAAGTCGGGAGGCCTAAATAGTCACATTTTGAAAAAATGTTGGTACATCCTGATTCGGGGCTCCAAGACACATATAAATCCAAGTGTACACATCAAAGTTCGAAAAACGCTCCACCCCACTGGATTTATTGGTGCTGATGACGTTAGCTGACAGTATGCCCTGATTTTTTTCATCAAAACGATCATTTAATACTTAACTTTTTAACATTGAAATCGAATTCATAAGGGAACTGGATTGATTTTAATTTGTATTGTGTGTCAATTTTAATGGACAAAATAGTGTTCGGTTTTCAATAGATATACTCATACACTGCTTATCAAATGAAAAACGATGATAAACATCGTAGTCTAACAGACGAGCCAACAACGAAAGGACTGAATTGACTCGCAACAAATGTATCAAGATAAATTATGTAAATGAATGATGTATACAAACACTCACATAAAATTGATATTGCAACGGCTTTTGTTGCATATATAAAAGGCCACAATGCCGCCACACAGTACTCACCATCACCATCCATCGATGATTATTATTACTATTATTATTTGTTCTTCATGCGACACATACACATACATCAAATAACAAATGGTTGAAAGACTTTTTCGTATGTACCCGTAAGAGTGAAAACACAATACAAAGTACACAATTGAATATTTGAAATTCAATGCAATAATAGTATGGCAGGGTGTCAAAAGCAATCGTTAAACCAACGCCCACTTCCTACTTGCTCGACAGGCAGCAGAGGCATTTTAAATCGACTCAAAATCGAGCCAGAGTAAGCAGGAGTGAAAATTGAACCCAAAGTGCGTTCATTTGTTCAAATAACAAAGGAATAGAAAAAACGTCCGTAAAATATTTCCATGTTGTGCTGATATTTTCACTTTCTTTTCCTTGGCCGTCAAACATTCAAAAAATCCATATTTTTCAATTTTGTCACCACTTCGATTATCTCTTCATCAAGCGAACATCGAATACTGCTAGGCCTCATTATTTCTTGAATAATCATTTGATATTTTCCGATTCCATCGCTTGGAAATAAACCGACTGTACGCCCATCATTTCTATTTTAGCGCTTATATTTTTTCATCCCAACATATAGGTTCTTTTGTTTTGTTTTGATTTTTTTTTGGCACAACATACACAAATACCAATAATATACAATTAAATATACGAAACACCTTTCTATTACTAGACGAAACACCTTTCTATTATTGAATTTTTGTATGGAAGCCATGCCTGTATGATAACATGTGTCAGGTTAGTTTTGAGACTAAATTCAGAGACTAAATTTATTGCGCTACATAAACAAAACAAAAATGTCAACCAATGCACATAGGAGACTTAACGGGACTCCTACTCTACTGTCAAACCCAATTTGCAGAAAAATTTCCATTCGTGATGACGTACAAATTGGATTTACGAAAAAGTGTATCAAATGGTTTTGGACAGCTAAGTTCAAAACAAATTCTGCATGTGTCTAAAGATGAACTAATCTCTCTTCGAACCATGCATCGTGTTTCATGGACTTAGTATGAAGATGAGGATTCTAGAGAATGCAAAAAGTACGGTCGTATTCCCAATTTAAATGCTCAAACCCTTCAAAATTGTCATCAAGTACTGAAAACCGGGTTGGTCAAGCAAAAATGAATTTTTGGTGCTTTTTATGGTTACAGCACATCCAAATTTGAACCAAAATAATAGATTTAGACACGATCATTAGGAATCAGCAAAATAAGTTACGCAAAAATTCTAAAGGGTGTCAAAAATTGGGTGTATACTTCACGTACCGCATGTTACTCTGAAAAATTCATCATTTTGGACGGTGAAACATTCATCTCCGAATTGAGCCACGAATCGAGTGCAAGTGGTTTTCAAACTCAACTGGATACCAAGTTTTGAGTTTTGAATTGAACATCCAATCAACTGTTTATAACCGTTTAAACGGGGAGAATGCATGTGTGCGTGCATCCGTTTCGTATTCGTTAGCCGCACGAGTTCAGCATTTCTCAGCTCTCAGCTATATGCTGAGCAGCAGCAAATCATGATACTCTGCCTAACACATGTTATTGTAATGAGCTGAAGATTTGCACAGCTTATTTTTATGACACAAAAATAACATTCTAAAAGTTTGAAGAAATGTTGGATTTTTTGCTCGAAAACGAAAATTTTGTGTGGAAGTACCCTTAAATTGTATTAGAATTTCTTCAAACTTTCAGAATGTTTTTTTTTTGTGTGAAAAAAATACTCTGTGCAAAGTTTCACGTCAAGGCATTGGATATCATACAGGCATTGAAAAATGTATCAGAAATTATTTGTATCGCAAAACCAATGTCAGATTCAGATTTCTCATGAATTCATATTTACGGTAAAAGATATGTAATGAATGTTGTGGATCACAGTGCGGAAAAGTTCATCTTACGGATGTAAGACATTTTATTTTTCATTGATTCTTCCTACAATACGCTCTTCCTTTCTCTCTTTTATACATTCTCTCTTCTCTATACTATTTCAATATTCGATACACACACAAAAAAATTGTGGTAGAACTGCGACAACTATAGATGAAGATTTACTTTATTTTATAAAATGTGTAAAACCGTACGAGATACATATTTTTCTTATTGCTTACTTCCTTTCAACTTATTTTTTTATTATTCTTGGGATTTTAATCCCAGACATTATTATATTGAGCTATTCATTTGAAAGGATACGAAATAACAGAAAAATGGTTTTTGGTAGTTTTTTTCAATGAAATGTTTGCCAAATTAATTATTAATTGCAAAAATACCCGATAAAAAACAACTAGTCGTCAAAAAATACAAAAAGTCACCAAAAAAGAAAATGGTCACCAAAAAATGAAAAAGTGGCCTCCAAAAAATATATTTGGCCAAACTTGAAAAAAAGGAAAATGGTAGCCAAAAAAATTGAAAAAAGTCACCGAAAAAATACAAATGGCCACCGAAAAAATGGAAAATGGTCTCCAACACAGAGAGACATATTTGAGTAAGGTTAGCAGAACGTCTACCCCTCAAAATGATTTACGTACTCTATTTTAGGTATCGTTGGAATATTCTATATAGCACGTACCATATACACAGTATCATGCACAAACGACGACACACAGCTGAACGTTGAACATAGTATGCG
>NW_022199867.1:114042-120478 GCF_009176525.2 Contarinia nasturtii | reverse complement strand
ATGAATCCCTTAGAATAAATCAACATTACTAGATAAATGTCTTCAAATGCGTTACTGAAAAAAGTCAGTCAGCAAAAACGTTATAAAATATATGGAGGATGTCACGCTTTTGTTGGCGAACTTTTTTATATAACGCGTCACATACAGTTTTTGACACTATTGCTGACGTACTTTTTTCTATAACGCATTTGAAGACATTTATCTAGTAATGCTGATCTATTCTAGGCGGTTCATATATAAAAAAAACAATCAAAATATTAGAACAATACTTAAAATAGTTTTTTTGAATTCATTTTGTTTTTTGTCAACGATTTCACGGCGCAAAACATACAATGCAGAACAAACATTACATTCACACAAGCATAACATGCACGCTTGAAGCAACAAGCAAAGTCGAAGCTGAGTAGTGCGCGCATGTATTAGAATTTCTACAGAGCATATTGTGCTCTATTGTTATGGCTTAAACTATGTCATTTTTGTATATTTGTTTGTGTTGAATTGCCAATTCTATATTGCACATGTCCATGACAACTAATAAAATGAATTCAATCAAATTATTTTAAGAATTGTCTTAATAATTTATCCGAAGCATTTTTTTTTCAAATATTCTGGAATAAAATTGAATCTTTTTGCATTTTTTTAAATAAAAAATGTACAATACGTTTTTCGAACGATCTCATGAGTTTGAAGTTGATTTATTGTATGGTAATAAAATTAATTGTATACTCTTCATACGAAGAACACGCAACAAATCCTTTTTGTAAAAATAATATATAATTAGGATTTAAAAATATAAATGTGTACGAACGACACAAAGGACGCTTTGCGAACTGTCAAACTATACTTGAGTCGTGTGGAACTGATAGCATTTTATTTTTTATATGTGCCGCCATCTATTGACAAATTATGAAAGTAATTATATATTTGTCATTCATAGATCCGTGCAGGTTGTCCTTTGCCGAAAAAAAAAATTTCAACTTCGGAGTATTTTTTTTTAAAAAACGAATTTTCCCAGATATGACACATAGGCCAATATTAACATTTTGTATGCGTATATGAACGAACGCGTCACTGAAAATTTATATCAGAACATTTCCAGATTTACAATATTGCGTCACAGTGAGAACTTCGAACGAAGTGTTTTGTACTTATTTCTTTAACGTATATATAGAGTGACGCAAAATATACATACATATTTCATATGTATGTGGGTATTGCGTCACTTGGGGGACTGCCGTCCCCCGTGATACGACATCTGTTAAAAAAGATACCGATTTTTGTTACTACTGTTGCTTTGACACAGCTCGAGCGAACTATACGGCTATGTCTGTATTATAGACGAACTAATACAAAAGAACACACAGACTCCGATCCTGTGTATGCGTATGTATTGTAAATTTTGCACAAGCAGCTACGATTGACGACTGAGTGCAGAATTTGTGATACATACGCATACACAGAATCGGAGTCAGTGTGTTCCTTTGCGCGTTTACACGAGCTGTATTAAAACACCACTAGTAACAGAAATCGGCGAGTTTTTTAGTAGATGTCGTATTGGTGGAATCGATGAAGAAAAATCTACAATATTAGCGCTCATTGCTTTTTTCCGGAATTCTTGAAAAAACGTGGATGAGAAAAATATCAATTATAAGGTATTTTTGCATGCTGATTTCGAATTTTGGGGTTTCAGGTTAAAAAAATCATATCTTGAGAGTTTTTAATCCCCCGACCCCCTTAAGGGGTGGGGGATTTGGAGGGCAGGGGTCCTAAAAATTTCTCTCGTCATTCTAATCAACTTTGTAGTACATTATTTTTTGATCGGATGAAGAAGTTTTGCAAAATTTGAGGCACCCCCATCAGGCTGGAGGAAAATTCAAAATTCCGCTCCGATAGAATTTTTTTATTTTTTACCTCCAACATATTTTGGAGGTCAAATTTCTCACCCCCTAAGAGTGAGCCTATTATATGCGCCACCCTGTATATATTTTGACTATATATAGTCAAAAAATGTATATGTTAACTGAGAATAAATACATCAATAAGTTTATCTTCTCGTGTTTAAAAAAATATGAATTTTGAACCCCATTTATTATTCGCATTATAACAGCTTCGAATTTAAAACATTTCAATTCGCAAAAAAACAAATGCGCACGGTTGAAAATGGTTATGAATTTTTGAGCATCAAAATCATTATTATATTGAATTGGCTAAGTTATTAATTGTGCGGTAAGTGCACAAGGAACTGTATACAATATGTTTAGCAAATGATCTAAAATGGTTAGTATTAACGTCATATTAATATACAACAGCAGCAAAATAAAAGCGACAATCGAGTGTAACAGAGAAAGATTGTGAGTGAAATAATGATTTTTTTTTCTCTAATGTTGTTGGATATTTTAGCTCTTTAAGTGATTAGTGGTTTTCAAGAGCATCCCATGTGAGCGCATATATTTACAATGAAAGGAAATCTTGCCGAGTTTGTTTAACCACGATTCATAAACCCTGCCTAAAAATAACCTACTTGTAGAACTGTATTATTTTGAAATCAAGAGGTGATCAGCATAACCATATTTTGCGTGTTATTTATGCTTGCTTAAATTTTGAAGATTTTTTAAATTTCATTCAATGCATGCTGCACATAACGTATACATGTACGCAGAAAATGAAAACTCAATGTACAGATGTATAAATATATATCTAAATATATACGGTGCATGCATATACATATATATCAAATGTGATGTGCTAAGGCAAATCATGTGATATTGTTTCCTGTTTGTCAGTCGACAAAAACCAGCCAACAATATATTGAATGAATACAATAGAAAAAAAAACAGATAGAGCAAATGATCTACTCAGCTAACTAATCGTTTTACCATAAGATGTTAGATAAACCATCAAATTTAACTACCCTGGATCATAGTGAAAACGTTCGAGTATTGATCTTCATATTACAGACAACAGAAGAGGATAGCTCGTTGAGTGCGATTTATCTTATTCATCTGATTTTTCGCTTATGTTTAATTAAATTCCAAATCGCATCATCCTCAGTTATTATTCTTGTCACAAAGTAAAACTTGAGCATTTCGGTTTCTATTTTGGGTGTCATTATAATTGAGTACTTTTATCAATGTATTTGATCGTATTCAACATAACTTGATTGTGGCATGTACTATTGTCAATGTTTTCGAATGCATTGGTAGAACGTAATATTCCGGACAAACGTATTCAATTCTCTATCTCCTCCTCATTTGTTTTTTTTTTATTATTTTATATATATTGAATGGAATATAGCGTTTGCTTTTTGTAACATCAATATGAATGTAACCAACAAGATGAAAATATGTGAAAATTCTGATACGATTGAAATGTTTGCTTTGAGCGGTTATTAAATTGGTTTTTGTGTGTTTAAAGCTAAAGTGACATTTACAGAAAACTCATTTCCAGTATTCTTCCTGAAGTTAATACACACGTACGTACATGTTCAACATATGTTTTTGCTTGTTTTGATATATCTTTGATTATATATATATAATTTTCGCGAAAATGCATAAAGTATCTTCGATTCATTTTAAATCGAAAATGATGGAAAGTCGGCCACTTTTCATAATTTCCTCATTCGATTCGATATATTGGTATGAAAAATTAATCAAAATGGTTATTTGGAAGACGCAACCAAATTTGATACAAAAACACGATTGGCAAATATTAGCTTGCATCTTTTGAAAGAATAAAGTACCAAAAAAGAATATGTCAAAAGTTATAATCAGATTATAGACCGGAAAAAGCTTCAAAAAGACTTCATCATACCCTCCCTCTTCCTTTTCATGTTGAAAATAGAACTGAAAAATTCGTAACCTTTTTTAGTTTTAATACAAAGCCAAAAACGTAAAACTTTTCTATTTATGACTATTACACAAAATTTGCTTTACTTCACTTTTAATTGATAGTAACATCATATAAAATACTAATGATAAAAGTAGACATATTGTTCAGCGATTTTGTGTTGCTTAACTACTGGAAAAATTGCTCGGGCAATAAATAGTATTTAAGAGAATGTTAAACTCACTTGAGGTATATGCGTCAGTATGAAAAGAACTAAAAATAATAATGAGCAATTTAACGCCATATTAACACGTTTAATACATGTATGCTTATAAAAGTAAAAATCAGTACATGACATATGCATGCATTCAGTAGAATAAAAGTATATCCTTCTCGATTTCACGTACATGACTCAACAAATGAATAGTAAAAGGAAAACAAAAATACTTAATTAAACTGAAAAAACGGTTTCGATTACAACAATCGATTTCATTGTTTTGTCGATGCGTGGCTCGAATGTTAAATACATTTTTCGAATTCTGTTTAGTTACGAATTCGAAGTTCTTCATGGCATTCGAGTTCCATGTACATATGTGTATATAATTATCTGTTTATTTAGCCTCGCTTAGAAGTCTTTTTACCGTATTTTATACGCTTAATTTCTCATTTCATAAAATTTCCAAGCTACACACCATCTTAACTATGTTGAGTGATTAATTTTTCGAGTGAGGAAGAGCTCAAAAGTTGCTGAATTCGTGATTCGAATCGCCATTTACATGTGATCTTTGAATTGAATAAGTAACCTCGAACATGAATGATTTTCAAGTAAATAAGCGATTACCGTTCTTTTATTGCACGCTTTTCAAATGAGATTTGGAATTAATCGAGCAGTTAATTGATGGTCGTATCGTCGATAGGCGTAAAAAAGATCGTAAGTCAGTGAGTATATAGTGGATACTCATAGGATCAATATATTTTTTCTTCATTACACAATTCTTAAATGCATACATTTTTTTTTATTTTGAAAAGAGAAAATATCAATTTACGATTTGATCAATGCAATGAAAATATGATTTACATTTTATTCGAAGGTGATTTTAACCTAAAACTGAATTGCTAACAAATATATTAACAGAGAGTCTCAGGGGAGATTGTTTTGCGATAGAAATCTGTTTAGCGTCTCGAAACATAAAATAAATGTTCTTTAATGCATCCAAAAATAAAATAAAAACAGGATGTTTAAAATTAAGTAAGTGGTAAGCGATCCAGTTTTTTCTTGTGCTCATTTTTTCGCCTTTGTTATTTGCAATGCGTTTGATTTCAAAACCATACAATTAAAGCAACAAAGCATTGTACATTCTATAGGTCCATTGGCTAAGTATGTGCGAATTTCTGTAACATGTGCATCGTTTTGTTTTGGGATGTACAAAAGATGCACCTCATATTTTCATCGAGCGTGGCTTTTGTTGTCGTTGCTACAATTGGATCTGTAAAAGCATGTGCATTTATTGTTCTCTCTGGCTATTGTCAATTTTATCGAATAAATAGCAAATAGGTAATAATAATGCACAACAAACAATCAACCATTCAATAAAAACAACAGATTTTCAACTCAGCAGGAAAAAATCACATATTAACACTCATAGTCACATGCACACAGCACCCTCAATTTTTTCTTTTTCTTTTTCTAACGCAATCCCCCTCTCTTGCGCACACACACACACATACAATCTGCATTTCGTTAGTTAGTTCAAATAAAATGAAATAGCAAAGTTCATTCAGACTTTCATTGAATGACGAAAACTGCATATAAACCTTTTTTGACAGTATGTTTTACTTACTGCATTTGGAATATCTTCTGAGTTGTTCGGGAATAAAATAAGGTATAGACCCGATTAAATTTTGGGGCATTCGTCAGTATTTTCGTCTATTTCAATATTAGTTTTAAGAATTTTTAATGATAAATTTCTTGCTTACTGAGATAATATATATATGCTTTAATAATTATGCAAAAATGGCTGTTTATACATCCAGTACGAAAATCTTAATAACAATTTTTCGGCCGTCTGAATATAGACAGAATCAATGTGGCTTATTTGTTGACCAGTGTAGCCACATGCGCACGGTTTTTTTCTGGAGGGAAGAACGTAAAAATTTTGATTTTCAGCGAGGAGGGCATCAACATTATAAAAATTCTGGGATGACCCAACATCATGACACTTCTGTAAAATACTTTTGTAATGAATATGCACAAAAATGTATGTTTACAAAAAATGCAAGGATATTAATAATAATAACTGCACTGAACAGCGTTCCTTCGCCTTGGTAACCAAGTATTCAAAATAAATAAATAAATATATTACAATTTAAATAATTTTGAACCCACATTTGTGTGAAGTTGGCTTCGTTACGTGCTACTGTTTTTGTAGTTTGGTGGATAACCCCATTTTCGAAACCGTAAAAATCAAAGTAGAGCCATGGGATTTGCGAATTGGGATTTGCCGAGGTAAAATCTGATGGTTAGTAAGAGTCAGTAGTGTATGAGGAGAATTTTTCAGGGGGGGGGGGGGGTGTTTTTCAAAAAACAAATTCTCTAGCAGATCATACAAAA
>NW_022199867.1:96486-111042 GCF_009176525.2 Contarinia nasturtii | reverse complement strand
TTTCTTTTCACCAAAAAAACCGCAGGAATTAATGCCTACACCCAATACAATAATAATATTAAATTGTTCATGAGAATCAAACCAAATTTGCTGTTAGCAAGTTACATTAGTAATAGATTTTGTGATTTTTTTTTCCAAAATAATAATTCGATAAATCATAATAAAATTATCGACTAAAATAGAAATAGAAAATATACATTCTTTTACCTATAGTTGGATAGAATTTTATTCTTGAATAGTTGGAAAAAGTCCTCAATTAGAATATTACAATAATAGTTGAAATTATTTGCTTCAATTCATTTTATTAGTTGTCATCGATATTACGGAACAGACTATTTTTCCAAATATTCATGATTAAAATTGATTCTTTTCGGATTTTTTATTAAAAAGTTTATGCAACCATACGTCCCTTTAAAATGCAAATTTAATTACTATATTGATTATTACGCTGTTTATTTTAAATAAATAATATTTGTTTTGTTCAATTTTTTCTTATAATTTATGTTTTCAATACCAAAATTCACAAAATATAATCTACTCTCAATTTCACTAATAAAATAATTATTTTATTTTCATACTTTTCCTACGAACAACGAACGAACAATCCGAACATTTTAATTTCTACGAACGAACGAACGAACGCAATTCATTTCTACGAACGAACGAACGAACAAAAATTCAATAAAAATGACTACAAACGAACGAACCGTTCGTTCGTTGGTGTTCGTTGACAGCTATGAATAGGGTTAGTCTGCTTTCTCGGTGGAGAAGTTATGATGGTGTGGCAGCTTCACTGCTATTAAATTTTGGTACTAAATATTGCCAGATGCATAAAAACAAATGAAACACTTTGTCAAATTTCTGTCACAATTATAGTAGTTTTTTGGTAGCGAGTGACGGAACGAAAAATGAACATCACTCTCATCGATTGACCGTCGTCCAGTGAACATCGTATCGCATCGACCGCACTCGCACGCTTTAGACAAAACTACGCAATTGTAACCTCTTATACGATTCATTAAATATTATTTATTTTAAAGTAAAATTAACTAGTGGAGTTTTTATTAATTATCAACACATCCACAATGGTAAATGGATCCCACTCAAAGTCTTACTGATCAATATAATGATACACACTGTACACACAGAGAAAAAAGGTTCCGATTACTAGTACAAGTGATCACTATAAAAATCGATTTTTATTTATGAAAGTTCTATACACAAGTTCTGTTCATCAATACAAATATTTTTTTCATGAAAAAAACATTTTAGTTATGTTATGTCAAATATCGGGTGAGAATTTGACAAATGAATTGTCATCCATAGTATATTTAACACAAAGCAACCAAACATTTTTGTTACGAAAAAAAATTGTATTGGCAAACAGAACTTGTGTATAGTTTCATAAAAAAAATCACTTATACTATGAATCTGAACCTTTCTGTGTGTGCATGACAATATATTTATATTTATGACTGTACATGATATTCGTATAATTATAACGTTGTTATTGTTATTTCTAGTTGGTTTCAAGTGACACTTGAACATTTTAGTGTGTGATATAATCTCATTGCATACAAAAACAAAGTTTTGCAAAATAAAATGTAGAATGAAATTCAAGAAAAGGGGAATATATAAGACACGACGATGTTAGCTGTACACAGAAACAAGTATTAGAGTACGCTTACTCGCACTGCGTTACTTAAATTTCG
Organism: Contarinia nasturtii; assembly: GCF_009176525.2. Taxonomy (NCBI): domain Eukaryota; kingdom Metazoa; phylum Arthropoda; class Insecta; order Diptera; family Cecidomyiidae; genus Contarinia; species Contarinia nasturtii. The sequence continues at coordinate 109,330 of NW_022199867.1, read as the reverse complement.
TGTATATTTTTCCTGTAAAGCTTAATTTCAAGGTTTCTTTTACACTAAATATCGCAGTGTATTTAATACACCGAAATTAACACCAAAAAAATTAGAAAAATACGTTAAAAAATTCAAATTTTGCTTGAATACACCAAAATTGGACAAATACACCGAAATTTTTTGCGATTTTAGACTACTTTGAAAAATTTTGCCCACTGAGATATGTACGTTGCCGCATGCGTTCAACGAGTTATGTTTCGTTGCGTGCATATGAGTCTGTGTATCGTCACATACGTTCGATGAAACTAACACCAAAAATTGAGTTAAATAGAGTGCGTAACTCATTTTGAGGGGTAAAGCCTCTACTAACACCGCAAGTGCGAGTAAGCGTACTCGAATTGTTATTTAGTTGAAAAACATAAAGAGGCTTACATACGCAAACTAACTTTTTCGCATGAAACCGAAATCGGGAATAAACTGAAACTGTGGGGATTAAATTTCTATCAAACAAACACAGACGTCAAAAAACAAAAAAATTGTATAGGAACCTTATTTTTATTATTATAATAATATAATATTTGAAATTTCCTCAAACCTGCTGATGAGATTCACAAGTTTTCACGGTGATTTTTTATGATTTCCCATTGAAATGGACCCCTTTTATTTTCAAGTCGCTGACTTATATCAAATAGAGAAAGATGAAAATTCTTTTATATCTTGAATGTGGAGACCATAAGACATGTTTTTCCAAGTGTAGACATGTTTTTCCACCCTAATGTATACCCCTATGGCCATACACTTTACACCAATCAGCCAATTTCGCTCAGTCCTCAACCATTTAATAAAATCAGATTTTGAAAACATGTTTTGGAGTGACTTTTTTGTCCTAATACAATACCTTTCCCACACTATGTGTGCGAAAAAGTAAGAATTATTTATTGAAAAATAAAGTTTTTAAAAATAAAACTGGATAAATTTTATTTGATTTTATTGTATTTTTGACGTTTTAGCTAGAAAATAAATTGCCCTTCCAAATTTTAAGTGGCTTCGTCCAAACGCAAATCTTGATGAACATTCGAGGGGGAAGTTTTTAAGAGTATGAGAGTATTATACTATTTTACTTCTGGTTTCAAATCATGAGAAAATAAGTATATCACTTGGAATTTCATCACTCCATTACATTTAACAAAAATCAATTCGTCAATCGAAATCGTCATTATTTTTTAAAAAATACTTAAAAAATGAAACTTGAAATACAGGGGTGTGTATAACTGTTAAACTAATTTGGAGTAGTTCTTATGCTGTAAATTAAGTTGTAACAGCTTTGCCATAAAAAATTGAGATTATATACTTCTTTGTTTGTTATAATTTTGTGTTTGTTTGAGAATTGAAAAAATCCAAAATTATTTTGATATTAGATAACTCGCACACAGTAAGAAAATATCAGCCGACGCTATACGCAAAACCGACTGGTACGTGCGCTCATACGTTTTTACATCTTTTACATCTAGTGACCATACGATTTTTCGACTGATTCGTTACTCTTTGTGCGTATCTTCGCACAGCCGAAAAATCGTATGGTAATAGATGTAAAAGATGTAAAAACGTATAAGCGCACGTACCAGTCGGTTTTGCGTATAGCGTCGGCTGATATTTTCTTTCTGTGCAGAAGAATGATTTCAATCATTTCTTGTGTATAGTTTATCATGACCCTGCTCCATCGTATGCCATCCTATAAGCTCAAATATTGGCCCACATAACACCGACTCCGTTGTCGCATATACTTTTTCTCTTTGTTCTCTTTTGCGTGTTGCTGAAGATGACAAATAAATTTTGTCGAAATGCATACAAAAGTTTTTTAGAAATTCATCAAATAAATTTCTTCATATTGTGAACTCAACTTAAGGTGTTTTAAATTATTTAATTAGATTATTTATCGGAGTTTCACGTTTTACGTTCATTCCACAAACAATATTTGGGCGTTACGTTGCAGTGTTTCTACTTAAATTATATCACAAGAATGATCCAAAACTGGAATTGCGAATAGAATTTATTTATGTAGTTCCAAAAGTAAAACCAAATTGAAAATTGTAAAGCGTTTCTCGTTTGAATATTGGAAGTGAAATGTAATTATTATGTTTCTGAAAAATGTGTTCGAGAGATCGAAATGATTTCAATTATCATGGTGTTACTGCTTTGTAGGTAAAGCATGAATGGAACTTATGTATTTTCCAACGTGGTTTTGATTCCATTCTGTCTAAATTAAGGCATTAAATTTTATGACTGAAAACATAATTAAAATGTATGTAAACATTCAAATATTTTGATTGGATTGGACAACAATCAAATTTCTAATCGCATGATCTAAGCCCATTCGGTCCCATTACTTCAAAAATTTGTAAAAAGAAAAACAAACCGATTGAATGAAATGATAAAAAACTGTTTATTAATTGGAAACACGAAATCATTTTAAACCTTTTAAATAATTTTTAGCTACTGTTATTTCGACATTTTAATTTGTTCAGTAGTATATCATTATTTTCTCTAAATCTCTTTCTCTATTTCTACTATTCTTTGAGCAATAACAATAGCAGAAAACTATGTTTTTTTCTAGCTCTTAAAAAGAAGCTAGTTATAAATAGTTGTAAAGTGGTATGATGGAAAGTTTGTTTAACTTTGGAAAAATAAAGCAACCATTAAAGCGAGAAATGGAAAAGCAACTTTCGAAAATAATAATTTTAAAGTATGTTGAAGTCAACAGATCAAAGGACATGAATAGAATAAGATTTCAGAAATCTACTAAACACAGCAATGCCAATGTAATCATTTCAATTGTAGATAAATATTTTCCAGCACATTGAAGATTCAGAATTGCACTTTATTTTGAAGATGACGTCTATTCGTCTAAAACTATTTTATTATAAACTTAAGGCAATTGTAAATGCCCCAGTTTTGCAATGTCACCTTCATCTGTATCAAGAGAAAAAGTGTTAGATTAAGTTAATTTATTCATTACGTTCACCAATTTGACAAATCGTTATAATTGGTTTTTATTCAATTTCTTTCGGCTTTTAAAATCAATCCAAATATTGGGAACTACAGATTCATTCGTTCTGTGTTTATAATTGTTTTTTATAAACACAACTCTTCAAAATATTAGTTTAACTATTTATTTTTAAATTGTATTAGAGAAATTGATTATACAGAAAAAAATCATTAAACATTTTCACATTGTTCAATAAAAGAATGTGCATATTGGCACCGATTTCGACTTGGAATACTTGACAACATTTCGATTGATTGAAAAATGAATGGAATCTTAATACAAATAATTCGCACGAGCATTTTGTGTGCAGTGTATATGAGTCTTGGTTCAAGCTAAAAGAAATACTTTCATAAGCATTACGTGATCTATATAAATTGGAAACGGATTCCAATGTTCATTTTTTTTTCAACGAATAATAAAAACACACGTCAATCGATTACGTCGGTTTTCTCCAAGGGATCGATTTAAATGGGCTTCGATGAACATGATGACTTGCTAAACTATAGATCAATTGTTACATAAGTCGAATCATGAATAGCGAGAGTATGTTTGTATTTGTATTCACTTGCATGCAGTTTGATCCTTAATTCACTCCACTCACACGGTCGTCAAAATAAACGAATCATTTTAAATGATTTGTAGACACTCAAATCGATGCAGTGAATCAATAGTTATTATTATAATTTAACTAATCGAATCAAAAAGAAATAAAATGTTTTTGGAGTCTATGTTCCGAAAAAGTATCGGAAATTATTTAGATTTTTGAAACAACAATAATTCAATTATTTCAACTTAAATCGTAATAATTAAAATATTATCACCTTTTTGAATTTACAAATTGGACAAAAAATTATTGAAATTATTTGTGGACTTTACGTCATATTCCAAATAAATAAAACGTTTAACATATTTATTTTCTACAGATAAGTTTTCAAGGAGGAAATTGTTGTAAACAATGCAACTGAAAATCAAACATATTTTACACTCGAAACAATTATAAAAAACCAAAATTTAACAATTATTACAAGTGAACAGAGGTGACTGATTTCGCTATTTACGGCTCATCTTCGAAGAATTCAAAGCATCTGCGGATCGTGTAAAAATCCAATGCATTGTTTTTAACCATTTTTCAATATCTTTTTGAATTTTATTATTGGTATTACTAATAAATTTATTATTTGAAGAATAGAACAAGTTATAAGTTTATATAAAATACAATAATACCAAAATTTCAAAACACACCCAGCAAAGCTGGTTCTTTAACTACGCTAAAAGTCGTTACTTTATCTAAAAAGTGAGTGGAAATTTCTGAAATTTATTGACATAAATAAATATTCATTTATGCAAATAGCGTTCAATGACAAAAAAATTTCGAAATCTAATGATAATGAAGTTTTATATTCGCAATCAAAATCAATACAAAAGTTTTTACACATATTATGAGGAAAATTTAGTGGAAAAATTAAATTGTTCAGTTTTTAGAACTTTATTTTGCTTATCGTAAGTATTTATCAACAGATGGCATTGCAAACAGGTATCAAAGCTCATATTTATGGTTAAATTACAAAACGTTCAAATATGGATTGAAGTGTGGAAAATTTGAAGAACTTACCCTTTAAAGAAAGAAAGTGTAAATTAAAATTCTTAAAAATTACAAAATTTGTTTCTTTATATATATTTTTTTTAATTTTCTTTTTATTTTTTTTTTATTATATTCCTTTTATAACATTAATATTGATTAATTCTATATAATTATAGAAAAAAGTAATAATTTTCGCCAGCAAAAACTGACCACGAAAACTAGCACTCAAATTTTCTTCGGCGACCGGGCCATTTAATGACTCCCATCCAGTTTTTGAAACAAATCCAAAAGTGGTTTGTATACTTTTACATGTTTTCAATTCTTACAATCATTGGGAGTTCTCATAGGTAAATTTTTACAGAATTAGTTTTTTTTACTTATGTGTAGTGATGGTGCGTTGAGAGGCTATGATGTTTGAAAGAATTATCATTTGTGGGAATTAAATTAATTGGCTATGATTTTTTCGGTTGTGAATGTTCCGCAACTGCAATACCATCTTCTTCTTTGACCACATCTGATTTCTTCGTGTTCTTAGAATCATTGGACTTTTCCATTTCATCAGGTGGAGATATTTTTGGCCTTTCACAATTCGGTTCGTCAATTATTTTCAAATTTTGTTGAGTAGTCTGCAATTTGGTTGTATTAGTCGATTGTGCAGCATCAATATCAGTCGATTGATTTTTTGTGTAATTATCGGTCCAAACATTAGCATTCATTGTCAACATATCAACATTTTCCATTTTACTTAATTTGCTATTTTTATTGTTGTTGGCTATTTGTGGTTTATCACTATTACTAATGGTAGATTCATGTTCCAAACTCGTACTGTTGGTATTGGTCACAATTGGTTGTTCACTTAACGCTATGTTTTCTGGACTCCGAGCAACTTGTAGATTTACAGTATGCATTTTTGCAGGATTTACATCGGCTTCACATTCATCAGTTTTTTCCATAACACATAACGATATGTCGCTGACTGGCTGATGTGAATCGTAAGAGGAATTTCGCCCAGAAAGATCTTTAGCTTCATTAGAACGCTGGCAACCATTGTTTAATTCGTCATTGACAAGATGCATCGATTTCAAATTATTATCACTTAAATGAAGTTTTCTCGGTGAAATTTGTTCAAAATTTAATTTGGCTTGTGGTGCATCGCATGAAATGCTTAATTCCATGGGTTTGTTGCGAGTTTTGTTTCTTTCGTTATTGGTAACTAAGTTATGTTTTACTTTTTCTAATGAAATGCTATATTTACAGTCGGTCGTTACATCGATTTGCGATGTAGATAATTTTGATGTTCTATCGCGCATGGCAATTGTTTGATCGACCGATGTCGGTACGGGTTTGAATGATTCACTATTATTACTATTACTATGATTTGAACTGTTGCGGTTACTTGATTTATTTGTATTTTTTTCGCTACTAATATTATACGCTTCGTATGTTGGAGCGATGGATGCAGATGCGATATGTTTTTTTGGGTCCTGATACTTGTGAGATGGAACATAGGAAAGAGTAGGAATGTTCGATGAACTATGAGCTGGCGATGGGGCTGTAGACCGCGATTTCGATGTACCATCGGATATTGGCGATGGAGCCGTATTGTTTCGATTGTAGGAAAAATTCAATGAATTTGCTGAAGTGTTTGGTGAAGAAATATGCTGTAAATTGTAAGAGCCCGAAATTGGTGATGTATGACTGAGAGAAGGGAAGCCAGCTATCGCACTAAATTGTCCAAACGCATGTGGTATATGTGGAGGCAAGTGTACTGCTTGCGAAAATCCCAATCCTAAACCAATATTTTGCGCTTGGCGTTGTGATGAAGTGCCAGTGAATTGTGGATGAGGCATTCCCGTTAAAAATAAATTTCGTTGGACTTCGGCTGCATACATTTGAGCAAATTGTCGTTCTCTTTCCTCTTTTTCTAAAAGTTCACGTTTTTCTTTTTCTTTTTGTTCCTTCTCACGCTTCTCTCTTTCCCGTTCACGTTGTTCGCTACAGAAATGATAACAGTGTTTTTGATAATTAAACTGTATTAATTTAAATATAAAATCAATATAAACTTACCGTTCTCGTTGCTCTCTTTCCTTACGTTCTTTTTCGCGTTGTGCTTCCTTTTGACGTTGTGCCTCTTTCTGTCTTTCCTGTTGCCTAAGTTCTTCTTCACGCAATAAACGCAGTCTTTGTTCGTCTTCCACCATTTTCATCATTCCAGGAATCATTGGTAACGATGTATTTGGTAACAATGTATTGTAAAGCTGAGCGTAATGTGATGGAAAATGTGGATACATGGGATTCGCATGTGGATGATGGCCAACGGCAGATCGGAATGAATTTTGAAAACGTGGATCCATAAACTCTGAATATGAAAATGCTGCTGGATTAAACAGTCCGCCTACAGAAAAATATATATACATATTTAAATGGTTCGGAATGTGCACATAAAAATACCAAAGTAACACAAACCTGCTGGTAAAGGCATTGTGTTAAATGGCGGAAAAACGTCTAATGGAGAATAAACACCTGCAACAGCTGAACGTTCGTCTGGTCGATATGGTTGGAAACCACTTCGTGCCAAAGATTCTGGTGCTCTTACGTTAATACCAACTCGAGCTAGCTAAAATTATAAATCACATATAACGCTTACTAAATTTCAAGTCATTCAATATTTTATACAATTGAAAAATAAACCTTTTCTGGTGGAGATGAGCATGCTTTTTTTCTATGCTGATCATCGGATATTTGTACAGGATCAGTACTTCGATTTTCAGCATTGATGGTATTTCGTTGATGTATATTACTGTTACTTCCGGTTGTGCCAGCACTAGCTGCTCTTTGATCAACTTGTTCATCATCTTTGATATCAGCCTGTTTAGCTAAGCTCCTAAGTGCTGAAGCAAACGGTCCCCTTCCACCATTATTTGTTATAGGCATCTAAATGATTTCAATATAGAGAACATGTAATTTCTTGTTAAGAAAGAAAAACAGATGAAAATGAATTTCATCAATACTTCACTAACATTCGAATGATGCCCAGTGGAAATAGATTGCCCTTGCACAAGAGCTGCTGGACTTGTTGCTGGTCGTTTTTGCGCCGATCGCACCGTACCTTATATCAAAACATAATAATCAATGATAGAACATGCTATATTTACACTGAAACAACATTATCACAGTGGCGCAGTCGTTAAATTTCACACTAAACTACTCGTTATTTGTCATACAGAATTTTGTACTGAATTACTACAATTTGAATTTAACAGAATATGTGTAATTCGGCGGTCTTAATAACTTTCTTATTTAAATATCAACATGTTAAAGTTGAGTAAGTTTGTGTTACCAAATCATCGGTAATGGAGTGTAAATAAACGGTATCTCGCGTTATAAAGTTATCGACAATCCCAAATTATGTTTTCTCAAGAAATTTTTGTAGACATTAATTAAAAAACAGGGCAGCTGCTATTATCTCTTCTATTTTCAACTAATCTTTTTTACAAGCGTATGGAAAAGTATACCTGTATCTCTTTTGTCGTTAATTTGTTTTGGTGAACTATTTTTTTTATTCATAATTTGCCTCATATTCGAATTTATCTAGAAATGAAAAGAGATTTTATCAGATTTTAAAATGAAAGATGTGAAAGTATCTTCTCATATAGTTTTGGTGTTTAGTTTGTGGTACCAGCTTATCAGAACGTTCACCACTTGGCAGTCTAGCTACGGTAACTTCTGGACTATCCTCGGGGGGTGGTGGCAATGGAACCCAATTGTACCCACGTTTTTCGATCGGAACACCCACCCGATCATATTGAGCAGCTTGTTGTCTGCAATTAAAATTTCTTAAGCGATGATGCAATCACATTACACAAGATAAAATACCATGATTTACCTCAAATTCTCATAACAGTCTAGGCACACAACCGAATATTCACCATTTTCCAGTAGAAGCGCATCATCATTCTTACGGTCAGCAATCGATGGGAATTCTCGAATTGGTAACGCTCGAACCTGAATAAAAGGTAACAATATGAAATAAATGGAAGCACTAATGATTACAATAATCATTGAAAAGTACCCGTTTTCTATAAGTTACAACACCACACAAGTGACAGCAATAATCATGTGTATTGTAAATTCGCTCACTTGGGCTTAAGGTGTTTGTGGCCTCATGTCTGCAAATGATGGCAAAGACAATAGTTAAAGTTTGTGTTAAAAACTTTTTTTGATAACATACTTTCTCCATTGGCTGAGTAACGAATGGTAGCAAAATGTACAAACTAATGCTGATAAATCTGAACGTAGCTGTTCAGCGTTTGGTGGTGATTTATGCTTTAACAAATGCGGAAAATATGGTCGAGAACCTTCTTTGCTAGCATGTACAAGACGTGCCAGCGTCAGATCCGAATGTAAACCGCAAAGAAAACAATAAATGGATGTACTGGCTGGTGTTGATGAAACTGATGGCGTTGATGGAGGTGTACCGCCAAATCCACGCGATCCGTTAGGAGAATTACTATTAAAAGCTAATACAGGTGATGGAATATTGTATCTTTGTCAAATGAAATGAAGAAATAAAGAGGATTAACAGTTAGATTTTTGGACCACTTTATTATATGATAAACTACCTTCTATGTTCCAAGGGAACTCGTTCTGCATCAAGTTGGTCCCATTGCTTTGCCAAATGATTTACACATCTAACACATGCCAATACCTAAGGGGAGAATCACAAAAGAAAAGAATTAATTTAAAATAATCGACAAATAATCGAAAAAGAATCAATAACAATTATTAAATAATAGAAAGGTAATTTTTAAGTGAATTGCCCCTACCCGTGATGCATTATTATCGCTTCCACGTAAGCATGGAAAATGCATTGCATGCGAATTCATGTGTTCTGCACTTGTTGATAACCACTCCAATTGGCCAAATGAAAATTGCCCTTTGCATATGTAACAACTAAATCAATAGTTAATAAATTATTTTGTTTATAGATTTTTCCTTCAAATTAAATTTATTTTATTTGGGTGTTCAAATGTGGCTATCAGTCACATAAAATATTGTCGTTCAATTCTAGCCCTTGTGAACATATTTCGACTTCATAGGCGACTATAAATTGACTAATTTGGGACAAAAATGGCTGATATTTCAGCCAGCTAAAGTTAACTATAAGTGACTATATGCGTCTTCATGTAACTTGAGTTGAGAAATGTCGATTGTTATCATAGTTATCTACGGTTAACTATAAGTATATGAAATTGACTTTTGTCAACTATGTTCACTATGTCAACAATCACTTTTAGTTAACTCTGAAACCTAACCGACTATATTCGATTTCAATCATCTATTGGTAATTTTAATCGAATAAAAGTGATTAACATTGACTTAATTTATAGACAGTCAGTCATTTTTTTCCACAAGAACCTCCCTTGATCTGATGATGATTTTAAAATAAATCGAAATGTCAAGACGACAATCTTTTCTATAATATTTCAATTCCCATTTAAATCAGTTTGTTACTCACGGGTAGGTTCCATGACCATTTTCCCCTATTGGTTGAGTCAATGGTGTATTCGGTCTAGAATCTTTTCTTGAATTTATTAAATCACGATCTCTACTAGATATTGAATGTGTCGTCATCGATTCGTATGGCTACACAAATATAGGATTGAATTAATTAAAGAAACTAATTTGGTGATATCTATATATAATACCTTAAAGCGAACATAACTAGAATCAGAGTTGGCTTGAGATTTACTGTCTGATGGTGAAAGACGCCCACCATTGCCAAAAGTTATGCTCCTTCCGGAATCAGAATGTTTGTCTGTCATTGTTTCAGCAGAACTACCATGTTTTGCATTGCACTCAAAACATATTTGCACCATTCCTGTTGAGAAATATAATAATTTTAATATAAGGTTATTCAAAGTAAACAATTATTAATCAGTTAAATTTACTCACCCTGTGGGCTGATTGGACTAGCGTTCGGATATGGTTTCATTGATTTAATAAATGGAAAAAAAGGTTCGTTCTCAGCATTTTGACAACAGTAGACGAGAACTAAATTCGATGAAAGGGTTTCTATACCGCAAGTATAACAAACAAATGTTGCTCTTCCGGTGGATAGTATTGGACGTAATTTATATCGTCGTTTAGAATCTGGTACATCAGCCAGCTAAAATATGTTCATTTTATGGTATATCTATTGAATATGACGATCATGAGAGTATGTTTTTGTTCTGCTTAATACATTCTCTCCTTTCGTCATATTTAATAAATATGTAAGAAAATAATATATGTCTGGACAGTTGAAAGAAAACATACGCAAAATTGGTTCCATTGCTTCATTAAATGTTCATAGCAATGTGTGCATGCCTGAATCATGCCACGTGGATCCTTGGGTCGAGACCGTGCCGGACGGGGATGGGATTCGTTGAATATAGGAAAATATGGTTTATCTCTAGCTCGAGCATCTTTAGGTTCCACGGTACTAATCTCAAGTAAGCTGCCTCGTTTGTATTCATCGCCACACACATAGCAAACTTCATTTATTGAATTTTTGTCTGGCATTGAAAGATCCAAAATTCCAACATCAATCGTATTAAGCATTTTGGCCGTAGAATTTGGCATTGAGTCCAATTTTGAAAGCTGAAAATTACAGATTAATTATACTATTATTATAAAAACTTTAAATTTAGTCAAATTTTACTTGTACTGTATTCGTTGATGATAATGATGCAGATGTTTTTATTGATATATTTCTTAGATCTAAAGCTGATTCATCATCGATTATAACCGCTTTTTGAGACCCAATCATACTACTATGTGACATCGGAGGTGTATGCACTGCATCCCGATGTCCGTATGTTGAATATTTAAGCGATTTATTGTTAACTGAACTGTATTTGTTGCTATCATAGATAGGCGAAGGAGATGGGTTTGATGAGACCGAATGATTTGATTTTAATGTAGAAACTGGTGCCACAATTGCATTATTGGTGTAATGCGATCCTAAAAAATACAGTTCATAAATTAGGCATAACAGTTCTTAATATTAATGAAATATGAATTGAAGTGGATAAAATGATACACACCGCCTAGTTTTAATTTGTGTTGAGCAAACGGTGAATAAGATGAGGTCGGTGGCGTTGAAGAGGTTGGTGTTTGTCGAAGTGATGGTGAAGCATCACGTGAATTAGATTTTTGATAATTACTGTGAGCGGGTTGATGTATGTGATGCATTATTTCACTGGACGTCATATGTTCCGCATTTAAACCGAGCATTTGAGCAGCATAATCACCTTGCAACATTAAATCTGCGCCTATGTACTTTTTTCCATCAGCTCGTTTCAAATGATAAAGTCGTTGTAAATGTGGCCGATTTTCACGTTCAAATGAAAGCCTATAATAGAATTATAAGTAATGTTTATTTTTATGTTTATTTTTATTTGATGCTCGTCATTTGAAGCTCACCATTGCTCATGCAATAGTTCTTGGCACATTGAGCATGCTTGTATTTTCGATTGCGTGGCCGATACTGGCTGAAGACCATGTGGTGGTTCATGATGGCTTGCTAAAAATGGAAAATATGGTTCTGATGGTCGAGCTGGATTTTGACGTATACGAATTGAAAACAAATGAAATTTTCCAACACTACCACAAACGAAACATGTTACAAGCTGCTCAGGCTTTTGTTCATTTAAATTTTGGGCGATCAATTTTGACTCTTTGGTCAATTGTTGGGATTGTGTTAAGTCAATGGATGTTCCGGCTTTTAATTCAACCACATCTTGAGTTGATGTACTTAAAAACTCCATACTTCCGTTTTAAGCGTCTTATCTGCCCAATCACTCAGATGATGGGCATAACACAGTTGGTTTGGTTTTCAGTTTTTTCTAATGTTTCAATAAACTATTCCACAATATTCAGGTCTTCGAATATTCTGCGTTTATATATTGCTGATCTTGTTGTGATTTGGATTAGTTCCTATGAATGTGCTCCGTTTTCATATCATTATTTATCTGTGTAGAAATGAAAAAAAAAGAAAATCATTTACAGTAAACTCAAAACGCAAAGAAAGAACAAAGAGAGAATTAAAGTAATTGGTCGCCTTTACTTTTTTAATCACATATGAATGGTTGAGAATAATAATGAAACTTAATTTTTGTTCAAACTGAAGTGTCCCTTCGAAATATTTCCAATAAAAGTGTCCCAAGTTTGTATATAGTTTGCCATATAAA
>NW_022199867.1:77591-91486 GCF_009176525.2 Contarinia nasturtii | reverse complement strand
ATCAATTAATCATACATTCAAAAAATTACATAAAATAAAATATTTTAACTATTATAGTTAGCTTAGCTAGACATGAACAGACTATATAAAGTCTTGTGGTCTAGTTGTACAATAGTACAACATTGTACGGAGGGGGAGTGCCCGTAGGTGAGTAAAGTTTTTAATTTAAAAAAAGTATTTTATACCCAGTTCAACTGATACTAATGGTTGTCTTTCCCTTTTTCCATGTTTTCACACCTGAATGTTCCACCATGCCAAACCTATGGAAATGACTGAAACTACACACGAATCTAACCCCGAAAACGACCGTCAATATGTGCTTCATAATGGATGCATTTGCCCTATCAATTGTTTGCTGGGATTAGTGGCAATGAGCCAGTGTTATGATTTTCTTTACAAATTTGTTGAATCCGTCTATATTTGTTTCCTTCATTTCTTCGTGCAACTAACTCGGTGTATGGCAAATCTCTTCATCTATGTGAGTCTATACATAGTGTGTAAAACATAAGAAAGCAATATTTTCATAATTCTGAAAAGTTACTGAAATCTCGAATTTCGACGCAACATAAATAAAATAAACGGATACTAACAACGAGTGGCGATTTTACAATTTTGGATTTATGGATTTACAATTTTGCTTATCGATGTAATTAAAACATGTAAAAACTTATCGGTCCAAATATGTTACTGAAAAAAACTGATATTGAAATTATTTAATTCCACGGTTTTTGGAAATACTTGCTTAGTTAATAAACAAATAGAGGAGGGTAGATGGAGAAATACCTATGTTCACTTACAGCAGCTTTTGTATTAAAACTCTCCCATACGTGCAAATTTTGGATGTGTTCTGTTTTTGAAACCCACATAAATTCCATTTTCTGACTTAGATCTTATGGTGTATGTTACATTTAATTTCTTGTAAACTGTAAGTATGATTATAACGGCTTGTTATTCTTATTCGTAGGGAGAAAGACCTTTTTGTGTATTTGATAAAATTATCTAATGATTGAAACTTTTTTGAATTTAATTGTAAGCCATTTTTACAGTGCACAGTAGTCATGACCTCATTTTCTCTAAATTCAATTTACCACAAATATCCGTTATCCGATTTAATTTGAAACATATGAAATGAAAATTATTTATTACCGATAAGAACTCAACAATACATTTGCTACAAAAAATAGTAACCCCATAATTTAGTTTAAGAATATTGACCTTTTTTAGTATAATATTATCCACAAATATAATTCATATGATTTTTCCTCAAATTTAATGATCTTTTTTATTTATTCAGTATAATTAAAAATATTTTTTGTAGCTTAGTTGCAAAATCAATGTTGTATCGTTATTTCTATTGAGTAAAAATTCATTTTATGTATATATTCTTCCTATTTTTTCGTTTTGTTTTAATCATTTTGGTAAAGTTTTTTGATCAGCAAAATATGTTTAGTTTAAGTATATGTTATCAGTTCATATATTTATAAGTTCATTCTCTCTATTTCTGTTTTCCCCAACGTCAAATATGAAATGGCATCTTTGATTTATGCACCATATATATTTAGTCATACATTCGTTTATAGTATATATTGCAAATCAGTTTGTATGATTGATTGAATAACCTTTTATTGTTTTTCTCATTTCATTAGGCGAAAAAAAAACAATTGTTTTCAGCAGCATTTGTTTTTCGTTGATCATGTTAAACTTGTATAAATTTGCGTAACAATTTATGAAAATAAAAAAACGCAAGAGAAAACATACAGATTCACATTTACATTCGCATATGAACACAAATACATACGTACATTTTGCGACGGTTGCATGTGTTGTTTGTCGGCTTCTCGATATTCAACAACATAATGGACAACACGCTAAATAAACAGCACCAAAAATGTATGTGTGTAATTTGGCTTGCTTTTTTTGATTCTTCTTCTTTTTTCTCTGGTTCTCCAATATATTTTTACTAAATTCTATTCATCATGTGTGTAATTTTCTTCGTCTTCACTGTTTGTACTTTGTGTCTTTTTCTTTCCGCCTCCGCGTATACTGAGGAACTCGTAACTTTTCGATTAGATCTTTTTGATGTGTGTGCTTTGTCAGTTGCGGATGGCTTGTTTTTTTGCGTTACATATATTTCACAACTTTTATTTTTTTTTTCTCTTTTTCGCTCAATAAATTCCCTTGTGTCCAAGTCTGCAAAAACAAACCCAGATATGAACAAAGGTCCATATACTTAATTCATACGAAATCACAGCAAGAACAACAACAAAATTTCTCTTATTTTGTTCCATCTAAATTGCACTTTCACCTTCTGGTTTCTTTACTTTTACTATGAGAAACTAAGCGTGTTGTATGCTATTCCATTTGGGCTATATTTCATAATCCGATTTTTGGTTTTCGTATGATCGTTTTCGCTTTCACGTTAAATTTTCAAGTCGTTGTCGTATATTTCCGATGATGTTTTTTTTCTCTTCATGTGCAAATTATATATTTATTTTGATGACATTCACACCGTTATATTCTTTCACTCACGAAAATTTCTGTTTTAATTGATTATTATTATTATTATTATTGTTTTTGAACAATAGTGATATTGACATTTCGCTACCATTGCTCTATTTCCATCGTTCTGTTTTTCATTTATGTATGTATATTTGGTATTTATATATAGTATATGTATATACTTCTGGTCTTTTGATTTCGTGTCTCACTTAGATGTAATCACAAATTTACATGTTTTTTTCGACTTTTTGCACATTTTAAAACGTTTTTAAACATCATTTACATCAACCACATATACATATGTACTAACTAAAAAAATCATATGGTAATATAGATATTTTTTGGTCAAATGGAAAGCACTATCTATTTTGTTATAGTAATTTTGTGTTAGTAATTTATTTCATAATTTTTTACATACTGGCTCGAATGTTGATTAAAAGTTATTAATTAATTAAAAAAGTATTAAATTGATGAAAAAAAGATGAATGTATACATATATAACAAGCACCGATTCCGAGCATCAAATCTCTTTACTTTGCTCGTTTCCAACAATATTTTTCTCTTGGTCATTTTTAACACACAGTATATAGAGAGAGAGACAGCGCCACCATATAAATGTCAATGAAAACAAAAAATCGCTTACGTCACTCAAGAAACAACTTCATTCGCATCAGGGCATTTCAAACGCTATACTTATACAGCGCCAAAATTCAAATAAATGAGTCTGAAGAAAAATCATTGAAATATTTTTTTTTGAAAAATGAAATATTGAATCTCATGCGTAGTAATGTGGCTCGTTATACGCAAATTACTCATAATATAAAACAAAAACGTTATTCTTTCAGTCGAAAATTTAACATTCTCTCTTTGTTATTGATAAAATGGTATAATTTATTCAAAAACTAGAACTTTAAAATAGTAGTTTTATTCTCTAAATACATTAGTTTTGTTGATTTTATGTTCTTTACTTGTTAAATGAAGACGTTTCCAAGTTTTTTTTTTGTTCAATATTTCGTCGCTTTGTTTTTTGTTAATTTAAACGATTTTTGTTCGGTTATTTTGACTTTTATTGGTTTACTTAATTCCTCAAAATGTGCATAAATTGAAAAGAGTCATTTACTACATAATGCTAAAAATAAAATCATCTCCCTCAATTTTATTGTGAAAACACTTAAAATTAACTCCAACAAATATTTTTGAAAAGAAGATTATATTTTGATTTGAAGAAAACTTCTCATCACTCGTTTTCATATTATGGAGGTGTTAGTAAATACTTGATATATTGAATTCCCAAACAAAAATTTGTTGATTGTCTCACCAAGCATCAAAATAAATTAATTTTTTTTTTTCATTCAGTGTATGACTCGAATATTTAAAAACACTCTATTTATTTTTTATTTTTAAACTATACACATGGATAAATATTTAAAATTCAAAAATGAACTTTAATTTTAGTTATGTTTCATCATAAGTGCTGAAGCAGCATGATCTTTATCAACAAAAAAACTATTGAAACATGTGGTTTTAAATTGAATGAAATATAGCCAACAAATTACACTAAGTATTAGGAATCTTGTAATTTAAAAATATCTTAGTATGGAGTGTAGTGTTGAATTGAATTTTAGTCTTAAGCGGTCAGATAAATCTTATTGCTATAATTTACTTGAATTGTTCAGTTATTTTTCCATTTTGACATGACCTTTCTAGTTACTACAGATAGAAGTATTAAATGATTAAACCGAATTCAGTGCCATCATCCATTTAAAAACCGCTCAGGAATTCGGCATTCAACTTAATTATGATTTGCAAAAAGATTTGACATCACGTTGAGTATTTTGTTTGATATACATCAACACCCACCGTATTTTTTCTGATGATTCTCAACTTTTCGACACTTTTAGCTAGTCGAGAAACAGCCAGTGGTATTGTCACTTCAGCCTTTGTATGTTTTGTGTATGTATGGAAAAATCCAATCGAAAAAAGCACTTGACATGACATGGGAATAACAGTCTCATTAGATTTATAGATGAGTTTTTCTCTCTCACTCATCAACAGATCCGAATAAGAAATATTTACAGGATACATCGGTGTTAAATTTAATTTTAGAACTATCAGAATCATTCATTTGGGTACACACAATGTTGATTACATTCTTTTTGTTTATAGTTTTTTTGTTTGTGGTATCTCACCTCCTTTCATCGACCTTCTGCTACGTTTTATTTCATTTCTAGGCTGAAGTTAAGGATGTTTTTTCTATGCGATCTAACCTAATAAACAACTGTTCTATCTATAAATTTCTGAATTATATTTTCTAACCCCAAACTCTGAGGGGATTATGATACTTTGAAAAATATAAAAAGCAAAAATTTAAAAAAAGACGAATTTATTGTAATTGTGATTTTCCTCTCAAAAATGATACATCTCGCTATACACAGAAACAAATATTCGAGTACGGTTACTTGCACTTGCGGTGTAAGCAGAGAGTCTACCCTTCCAAATGAGTTACGCACTCCATTTTACTCTATTTTTGGTGTTAATTTCATTCAAGTGAACACATCATAGTGAAAGAACAAATACACGTGTAGTCATAGCCGCATGCGTTCAACGTATATACATATGACTACACATGTATCTCTTCTTTCACTACGATGCGTTCACTTGGATGAAATTAACACAAAAAATTGAGCAAAATAGAGTGCGTAACTCATTTTGAGGGGTAGACTCTCTGATAACACCGCAAGTGCGAGTAAGCGTACTCAAATATTTGTTTCTGTGTATGAGCAAAAAAATGTAACTATTAAAGCATGCATTAATACATGCCAACGCTTGCCAATAAAATGCACATGAATACAAAAAAAATGATTAATAAACTAAATTGAGCCTTTATCTACGATTACTATACGCTAATGACAGTATTTATACTTCATGCTTCAATTCTTGTGCTCTTTTATGATTGGATAATTAATTGCTTGGGCGAAATATCTAAATTTGCTGCTCGTACTTTCGATTTTATTACCATAACGTTTAAGCAAAATTAACGATATCAATGTTTTTTCTCTTTGAATTTTTTCCTCTGTCATTATTTAATTACAATTTTTCGTTTGGCAACATATTTTGAAACAGTTAATGAACGATAAATTTTCAAATGTTTTTAAAACTCGTGCATTGCATGATGCATACAACTGAGAGTGGCAAGTATTGTGTCGTCAACTGGACCATGTGAATAATAACTCTATTTTCAAAATAATCATTGTACCGAGCTTTCAATTTTTATTTCGCAAAATTAAATGTTGAGCTAATTGATTACAGATAGTATCCAAAGTCGCATAGTAATTGGTTGTTCCATTTGTTTATGTCATACATTTTTGCGGTTGAAGCAGAACAGCTTCTCACAACATGGCGTATTTCAGCAGAGTATCATTCATTTTCGATTGAATTGTGATGAAAGCTTAAATACGCTGAATGTGCCAAAATCTAAATATAGGTGCATCTCACATATTTATTATAAAAAAGTCTGTGTCTGTTTCATGTTTCTGTACTTGTCGAATAGCTATGACTAAATGGTATACGTGCATATATGAGAAGGTTGTTTCCTTTTCAATGTTCAAAAATGCAATTGATTTGAACTTTACTTTTCCTAAATCAAAATAATTTCATCGAGAAAAAAACAATCAATCAATCTTTATTCAATAGCATGATATTTGAACGTACATTTCAATAAAATAATGTTGAAACACACAATAAACAAACCTGACAAATTACATTCAAATTCGTATCAAAATATGAAATTGAAAGGTTTTGTTGACAGTAAAACTTACGAAAACAAGTAATAAAATATGTTTCAACAAAATCAATTGCCATATTAGAGGGAAAACAACTAATACAATCTAATTATTAGATATTTTTATCTTTTTACAACGTATTTATGTAGTAATTTTGACTTTTTGTTTTTTTGTGTGTGTCATTGTGTAGTGTTAGTATGCAGCGCCTACTGCAGAGGAGATTGGCATTAAACAGTATATCGTGTGTTTTCGCGTATTACCGAAATATTTATGATATTCGTTTGTGACCTCGCTGAAAGAAAATTACATTGAAATTGGACAATATTTCAAGCCGATCCATATATGACGCAAAATAGGCTCTATTAAGTTCTCTCAATGTGAAAATAATAGCCTATTTTAAAAATTGTAAACAAATCTTTGTATTATTTAACATTAGTAGATTGTATGACTGGGTACACAGAAACAAGTATTCGAGTACGCTTACTCGCACTTGAGTTGTTAGTAGAGGCTTTACCCCTCAAAATGAGTTGCGCACTCTATTTAACTCTATTTTTGGTGTTAGTTTCATCGAAGTAAACGCATCACAATGAAAAAAGGGACACATGTGTAGTACATATGTACGTTGCCGCATGCGTTCAACGATTTATGTTTCGTTGCCTGCATATGAGTCTGTGTATACGCTAACGAATATGATTGCTAAGTGTATCGTCACATACGTTCGATGAAACTAACACCAAAAATAGAGTAAAATAGAGTGCGTAACTCATTTTGAGGGGTAAAGTCTCTACTAACACCGCAAGTGCGAGTAAGCGTACTCGAATACTTGTTTCTGTGTAACCTTATAATGGTAGACTTTAGTGAGAATTATTAGGTATATTGATATCGCAGTATGAAAATCTGGATATAACTGATACGCACGCGCCTCACTTTTTCAAGGTAAACATATTTCAAAATAATTTTAATAATAGTTTTTATAAAAACTTTGCGCATTGAAATGTGAGCGTAGATAAAATGAAATAAAGAGATTTACCAATACGGCTATATGTAGTCGAAATTCCGACATTAAGGTGTATATAGCCGATACGGTTGAAAGTAGTAAAAGAGTTCTATTATTACCTTGATTATTACTTTCGACTGCTTATAACCGAAATAGATACAGCTTTTTGACAGTAAAATTGTTCCAACTTTTATAAATTGTTGGATCGTTTGTTTGTTCGAAAGTAATAGTGGAACTTCGACTGCATATATTGCCTATTATATTGCTTCGCCCAAAAAACTTACATCTATATGCGATTTCCGTACTGTATAGCGGTGGTTGAATTATTATTTTTCAGCTATGTTACTTTTGTAAATTACAATAAAATATACTAAAATTCGTGACAACGTCAGTCGAAAACTATAGATTTTAAAGATGTATTTGAATTAATTGATATAATAATATTGGAAAAAAAGAAAGATTGTCTAATTGACATTGTTATACATTTTTGGTGTTTTCACGCCAATCTTTTTATTTTTGAAACGACAATATTTGTTGTTCTCGTGAGTTTCTGAATATTCAGTTATACGTCTTATTATTTGAAATCTTCGTCTGTAATCATCGATATATGAATATATTGACTGCAGGCCTATCAATATTATGCGACTTGAATGAAACAATGACATGAAGAATAAACAAAAGAAATCTATCCAATACTTTCGGTGGAATTCAAATCATTGAACATTATCATACAAAATGAAAATTGGGTGTGGTTAAGTGAATTTCACCTTCTATCTCTTTTTGTATCTGGCAATGCAAAAATAGCTTGGAATGCTTGTGGTTCAGACAGCGGTAGACAGAAAAAAGGAGTCGAATTTTAATACTTTTGATTAGAATTTAGATATGATATATATTATCACTACGTTGAATCGTAGTTGATCATTTCGATCATATGTCACATGTGTCTGATATATTTCCGTATATATTATTATTTTTGAACATGTTAACCTATTTTCATTGTTTACGTCACCATTTTCTCGACAAATACAAGCGCAGCGTGAAAAGATTAATACAGATTTCCCACACTGTCGACAGGAAAATGCTCTTGCGCCGAATTATAAATTGTGTTTGTTTTGGTGTGCGCATGAATGTATTCAGCTTCAGCTGAACCGAATATTGTTCCATCTTGGTATGTTGGATGTGTTGTCTCTGTATATTGGAAGGATAAAAACTCACTCGACTCATTGCTGTTGTGTGAGTGTGAGATTCAGTAGAAAATACATGCAAATGGGTAGTCCTTACCTTTTGCCATATACAAGCTAAAGATCAGTTTTAGTTCGCGTACCGTCGCGAGTGGAGATTGGTATGGAGAATAACATTAAGTAAATTAGAGAAGCAACAACCGACCGAAACGAATAACCATCAATAATAACCACAGTAATAATAAAAACGCACGCAACTTTTACTTTTAAACGCATACTTTTAACCAAACAACGATTTAAATTTTGTAAAAGTTACTTGAATTTCTTTTCTTTACTTTTTTTCCATTACATTATTGGTTTAAGTTGTGATTGTGAAATGATAAATATTTGAAACAAAGTAGCAAGAGAAACGAACGAAAGAATTTCGATATATGAAGGATTAGTTGAAGTTAAGATTTGTACTTAAAACGACCATAATAATTGATGAAACGAAAAAAATCTTGAATAAATATTTAACACGTCGTCACTGAGTGAAAAATTTTAGTTCACAAGTGAGAAAATTCCATTTTTATATGCTTATTATTTCATTCTCGACAAATAAATGTTGAGCTATTTTTATCTCTTCGAATTTTCTTTTAAGTTTCTTCGACGCTTAATAGCTTTGGCTCATTTTTGTCGATTATTGGTTTTATAACAGTACATTTCACGTAAAGTAATTAGTGCCTACTTGTGATGGCTCTATGGAATCAAAGGATTTCACCACAAAGAGTCATTTGAACGCGACAGAGAACAACGAAAAAATGTATGACAAATTAATTTGGATTATGCGTTTGAATTTGGTGGCCTTTAGTGAGTGTGTGTTTGTATGAAAAGTGTGTGTGCGTGTTTGTCATTGGATTATAGAGAGTTCTAATATACGCATAAGTACACCACCGACCGAAAATACAAATTTCGATTTAACCCAAAAGTATTTTTAAAGTGGCGAGTGGGTGCTCTCTTTCTGAAATATGTATAAAGAATGAAAGACTACACCAAAGACTGAATTAGCAGCATCAAAATAACAACAACAATAACAAGAGACACATACCTGCCGCATGAATATATTTTTTTTTAATTTAACATAAGCCAAGTGAGTGAATGATTCAAATGCTGCGAAAGGTTTTACTGATTGAAACATTGAGAATGAAATCATACGCGACAGAGAACGAAATTACCCAAAAGAGCTAACAAAAATTTGAAAAAATTATTAAAAATGAAGAAAAATGAAATGAAATTATATTAAATCATACGTTGTGCATGGTGTTTTGCTAACGCGTGTCGCCCTGTAAGGATATATGGAAACTTTCATTATGATTAGTGTGAACGATTTTCATCTGAAAATATCATGGAGTATTGAAATTACTGTCCGGATTAAAATCTTGTATTTGTTTTATTTAACACCCAAGCATCAAAGCGATTTCTTCAGTCGCTATAAATGTAGTGACGTGATGCAGCCAATGTCCGATACATAAATCATATTTTCTCATTTGAATATTTTCATGAACTTAAAGCTATTATCTATCAACCAATAGCAAATATTATATATGCCTATCTATCTATTTGCGCATTCGATTCACATACATAAAACATAGTAGAAATCACAATTTATAACATACTATGCGTAAAAATAGATGCATGCCACTCGGTACCTCAACGAAGTATGATGAAAGAATGAAAATGTGAAATTTTCAGCGTGAACATTCTACTCCACATTTCAGTCAAATCATTTTTCTCAACAGCTTTTCTCCGATTTTATACGTTCAAATTGGATTTCATTGTTCATCGCGTGATCATTTTCTTTAAATAAAGCTTGATTTCATTTTGTATCGAGCAAAAATATAACATAAAGTTCAAATAGCTAGTCTTTGAACACATACCTCAGGATAAAAAAAATCACATATATGTCATTATCGTTATTCTCAGTTGGAAGTAATATTTTTGATTTTACTACATTTGTATCAGCGTTTTCAACGAATAAAAACAAGTTTCACTTTTATAAGTTCAATGTATGTGACGTACTACCCCTGGCACACCGCATCATAGGCATAAATGAGAAAAAAAGTTTTGATTCAATTGTTCATCTCAGTTTTGATTACATAAACAGTAATTTATTTACTGCTGAATCACGAGAATAAGCCAGCGATGCGATACAGTGTTAATCCGTCATAACAGTTATAATATATTGTATAGTATTAGCTATTATCATACCACCGATCATTTTCAGAATACTGTAAGGTGATCATAATATCTCAGAACCAACTTTATATTTACAGTGTTCTGACTCATTTTTGTCATGTGGACAGCAGCGTAGATGATGGTAAACTTGGTATGTACTATCACAAAAAATCTTGAAATTAATCCTTCGAATGATATCAATATATATAATAGAATCAGTCAAACGACTTTGATACTTTTTTATGTTATGCACCCAATGAATTTCCAAAACAAAAGAAAACTTATATATTAGCAAATCTGTACATTGTCGACATCGATGTTCAAATTGTAAAATCATTGCTTCATTCTTACTTGACTATAACTTCTTTATAAGAACACAGATGCAATTCTGTTTACAAAATAATTATACGCCTTTTGCTGTGTGCTTATTTTTAAATCAACATTGCCGAACTGCTTTAATGATTACTAAAATGTTTATAAATAGACACGAGAGTGGGCTAAAGAACATAACTGTATTCTCTCCTTTTAATATCTCGTTCGTTTGTTTTTCTCAATTGCCGCTCTAACTGTGTTGAGAGTGTGAATCGATGTGGAAATGATAATATTGGAATCATAAGATTATGTTGGTTTGTGTAAATGTGAAGAAATGGGAGAAAGAGAACGTGAGACAAATGGCGATCACCATCATACTTTTGTTTATGGATGTGACTTTCTGAATGATTCACAATGTATCGCTCAAACGGTCTATGGCCTGTGATTCATTTCTTTCTCTCTGCTCCTTAAGGATTGTTTTTTTATATTTTCTCATCTTTTTCACTGACTATCCTATTCCACTGACGAAGTATCCTTTACTTTTCAATCGAAATTTCATTTCACACACTTCATTGATGAAATGATTTTTTTTTATTTATTTGGAAATAAAATATCTGATGAAAAATAATAAATAAGATTATAAATTTAGATTATGTTTTAATCTGTAATCTACTCGATAATACTTATATTTGAAATGAATGAGGTACATTGCAATGATTGCTATTGTAACAAAAAACCATAAAATATATAAGAAAAAATATTAAAATTTAAATAGAAAAGTATAAATAAATAGCATAAATTCTGCTGGATGTAAGTTTTTTTCTTCATATTTTGTATATATTTCTATACAAATGATTGCCGCAAATTGAGAGTAAAAAATAACCTAAATTTAACATTTCTGTGTTTTAATTTATTTGATTTTATTGAAGGAAAGTATTTTCATTTTGTTATTTTGAATTCTTTACTGTTCTCTGTTTCTGGGGATAAAGATGTATGGTGATTACTTTTTTCATGACAAAACAATAAACCACATCGTTATAAATGACAATCCTCACGCCTTTTAGCGAACTCCAATATTAATAATTTGGTGCAAGCATTCATTATTTGAGCCATTAAATATTTTAAGTAAATGATATTTACCAAACATTCGTTTATTCATTTCGATTATTTCGCTATAGCGAGCACTGTTAAAGTTTATTTCAATTTTATTTAAATTAGGCATAAAATAATGATTTTTTTAAAAATGGCATCATGAATAAGAAAAAGGTCAACAACAATGAGCAACAAAAGGCGAAAATGAAAATCAATATCAAGATAAGAATAGAACTGTTGATCAATGATCATTGAGTTTCCATATCACTTTGAGTTCACTTTAATTCTCGACCATTCAATTATATATAAGTCATTTTCAATTTCAACTATACATACTACAAGCTATGAAGAAAAGTGTACGCAATTTTACGTATTTGCAATCGACGATAGCGTGGTTTATCATTTCAAGCTTTGAATAGAATTCAGGAATCTGATGGGAATATAATGAAAATACACTTAATATACGTATTTCATTTATACAAATGTCATCGTGTTTTTGATTGTTATTGTTTTCTTTTACTAAATCCAAATGATTTTTTAATGAATGAATTGATTAATTTTTCTTTCTTTTTCTAATTATAGTAAAAAAAACAATCTCGAACGCGAAACGAAATGTAAAAAAGGCCTAGCAGAGACAGAATATTAGCGTAACTTCATAGGAGTCGATTAATTATAAAGCTCATTTCATCAGTATACCAAAGCAAAATTGCAGGCACAACTAATTTATAATAAATTGCGATAGATGCTGAAACAATTTCGATAGATTTGATAATTGTGAAGCAAACGAATTAAATCGAAAAAGAAAGAAAAAAGCACGTTTTATTTTATCAGTTGAAGTAGAACGCGCGAAAATAATATTACCGTTTTACTGGTTTTAACAATCGAGCATTTGAATAAACGGTTTAAAAAAAACCATTTCATTTGTTTAGTGCACAAAACGTGAAAGTTCTTCTCCAATATACACATATTTTATTGCGGCGCAGCAAACATAAAATAAAGAAGAACATATGTCAATATAATTCAGAAGGATGGGAGTAGCAGATGATTTTGCTCCAAGTTTTGTAAAAAAGCCGCAACTACGTCAGGAAGATGACGGAAATCGCTTGATATTCCAGTGCGAATTGCTATCATCGCCAAATCCCGATATCGAATGGTATCGCAGCGATCAATTGATCGTTCAAGATGCTCGCACGACCTACAAAATTCAATCGATTGGTGAAAATAAGTATAGTGTTATTTTGGATATTGATGATGTGGCCGAAACGGATGCTGGTCTATACAAGGTCAAAGCCAAAAATGCAATGGGAGAAGTGGCTGCCTCAATAAACTTGAACTTTAGCCGTAAGTATAATGCATATTTTCATTTAAATTTTCTTTCTTTTTATGAAATTATTTATTGTCTCCTATTTATAATCATAATTTGTAGCCGCCGATGAGCCAAAAGAGAGGTGAGATTTTGATATTTTTCTTATTATGATATGATATCTTTTGAATGAAAAAATCGAATGGGTCAGAATAAAAATTCAACTTGTATGATCAATAAGTGTACAGATAAGTGTGTCACCCAAATCAAACTTGGCCTAATTTGGTTGCTACTTGGCAACTTTATGTGAAATTCTTGTAGATTCAGTATAATGCATACGAATGCATAAAAGATTGATTGTTAATAGACTATTTTTCTCAATTCCGATTTTATAGACTCACTTGTTTTATTTCTGTAGATTCAACGAACCAGTTGAGTTTTTATTCTGACCCATTCATTTGTAAAATGGCAGCAGCTCGATTCACAGACCGAATATTTAGTACAGTAATGTGCGA